>NW_025207136.1:8613-12592 GCF_004010195.1 Chiloscyllium plagiosum | reverse complement strand
CTGGAACTACATGAGCTGCCATATGTCTGGGGCGAGTGATGGAGGTTCTGCTGGTACCTTAGCACACTTTTTCATTGATTGATTATGAAACTAATTTGTTTGAAGCAGATTATGTCAGTTTATTCATATTCAATTTGGAACGGCCCTGATTCATGAAAAATGACATCTTGGAGGTTGGGTGTTGGACAAATTCAATTTTTTGCATTCATTGTGCCCCTGCACTGAAACCACAAATCACCACATTTTAATACAACAAGGGGGCCAAGTCTGGGATCTCTGTGCAATGCAGTGATCCAGTGGGTATCCTCCCCCATGATGTTCAACGCCTCACAAACTCCTTAAATGGTCATCTGGCTGGAAACTAAATATTACAACATTGCCGAATGCAGCTGTAAGAAATAGCTTTAAAGTTTGTTTCTGAATTGGGTTGTCCTAGAAACTGGACTTTGTGCGGAAGGCACTGACGCTGCTCTCTTTAATTGACAGAAGTCAGGCTGTTGATTTAATACAGCCATCATGTTCCTGTCAAATAAACCTCAGGACAGGACATGGGAGTCCCAGGCCGAGCAAAGGCCATGTGCTTTCTCGTTCATCCCGAAAAACAAGTAAAGATTTGAATGTATGTATTAAAGATTCTGGACGACTGACAAGCAGGAATTGAATTAATTAACCTCCTTAGGAACAGCTCTCCTTTGTGCCTGGTCACATGTACTGCTTCCAGGGTAAGGGCCACAAATCACATGGTCCAATATTCTATAGAATCCTTACAGCGTGGAAACAAGCCCTTCGGCACAAGACGTCCACACTGACCCTCTGAAGAGTAACCTATCCGGACCCATTCCCCTACCCTATTATATTATATTTACCTCGACTAATGCACTTAATCTACACATCCCTGAACTCTATGGGAAATTTAGCATGGCCAATTCACCTACCCTGCACATCGTTGGGTTGTGAGTGGAAACCAGAGCACCCAGAGGAAACCCAGGCTGACACAGGGTGACACAGTCACCCAAGGCTGGGATCAAACCTGGCGCTGTGAGGCAGCAGTGCTAACCCACTGACTCCCACATCTACCTGGATTACACCTTCTTCCCACCCTACCTCCTGCAAAAATGCCATGCCATATTCCTAATTCCTCCGCCTCCGCCATATCTGCTCCCAGGAGGATCAGTTCCACCACAGAACACACCAGATGGCCTCCTTCTTTAGAGACCGCAATTTCCCTTCCCACGTGGTTAAAGATGCCCTCCAACGCATCTCATCCACATCCCGCACCTCCGCCCTCAGACCCAACCCCACCAACCGCAACAAGGACAGAACGCCCCTGGTGCCCACCTTCCACCCTACCAACCTCCGCATAAACCAAATCATCCGCCGACATTCCCCCCACCCCCAAACAGACCCCACCACCAGGGATATATTTCCCTCCCCACCCCTCTCCGCCTCCAAACAGACCCCACCACCAGGGATATATTACCGCCCTGTGGCCCAACATTTCAACTCCCCCTCCCACTCTACTGAGGACATGCGGGTCCTGGGCCTCCTCCACCGTCACTCCCTCACCGCCCGACACCTGGAGGAAGAATGCCTCATCTTCCGCCTCGGAACACTTCAACCCCAGGGCATCAATGTGGACTTCAACAGTTTCCTCATTTCCCCTCCCACCTTACCTCAGTTCCAACCTTCCAGCACAGCACCGTCCCCATGACCTGTCCTACCGGCCTATCTCCCTACCCACCTATCCACTTCACCCTCCTCTCTGACTTATCATCTCCATCCCCACCCCCATTTACCTACTGTACTCTTTGCTACCTTCTCCCAACCCCACCCGCCCCTCTCCCCCTTTATCTCTATTCCTAATGAAGGGCTTTTGCCCAAAACGTCGATTTTCCTGCTCCTCTGATGCTGCCTGACCTGCTGTGCTTTTCCAGCACCACTCTGATCTAAACCCTGGTTTCCAGCATCTGCAGTCCTCACTTTTGTCCAGCAGTTCTAACCACTGAGCCACCGTGCTTCCCCTTCTTAGCGATGAAAATTGTAATCTATCTCTTTTACACCAATCCTTAAAAGTCACTTTCTGAAACCAAATACAGAGTCCGCAAACCTTTTCAAGATATTACCAAATTTTCATGCTGTACTCTTTTTGTGTTAAAGGTTATCACAAATGATAGGCCTTGGATGGAAGAGAATAGCATCAGTTAAATACTACTCCTCAAAGCTAAGTAAATGTGTGGCATCAATTGGAATGGGCAGGTTAATAGGCAAAAGCAAGATTAGCAAGGAGTGGACTCACATATCAGAAAGCCAAGCCTGACCTGAAAAGTTGAACTACTCTGGTCCTTTCTCCAGAGAGGTGAACCTGTAGTATTTTTCTACCTGTAGTAGATTCTCAAAACCTGTTCTTATATGTTTGAAGCTGTTATTGATAGGAAGGGAAGGGAGCTGATTCAGACCTGAAGCTCCAGCACATTGCTGAGAGATAGCAGTCCCAACAACAAAGCGTCCAGTCCGAGCTGGGTACATAGACAAGGCAGAAAGCCCTGAGTACTCCCACCCTGATATTCACAGACTCCAGACTACACTCAGCTGCAAGCCCGGATTTCTCAAAATGTGGCACTCAGTATCAGGCAGACCAATGATTCCCAAACTCAAGCAAGTCAAATTCCAGCTAGTAGGGCTCGACTCCCAATTCGACAGTAAAACAACTTGGATTTGTTCAGGGTCCTACCAACTCAATTCCCACCCACAATTCAGACAAATTCATAGTGCAAGTAAATAAATGTACACTCTCTCACTCTCTGTCCAGGTGACAATGGTTTCACATTGTGTCCAGTGTCCAGTCTCTCAGTATTATAGTCTTACACACTATCCCAGTATGACCCGAAATTCCAATCAGACACATTATCCCACTCTCACACAGTATCCCACTCTCACACAGTATCCCACTCTCACACAGTATCCCACTCTCACACAGTATCCCACTCTCACACAGGATCCAACTATCACACAGTATCTCACTCTCACACAGTGTCCGGGTCTCACACAGTATCCCGGTCTCACACAGTATCTCAGTCTCACACAGTATTCCACTCTCACACTGTATCCCAGTCTCACACAGTATCCCGACCTCACACAGTATCCCGGTCGCACACAGTATTCCGGTATCATACAGTATTCCGGTATCATACAGTATTCCGGTCTCACACAGTATCTCGGTCTCACACAGTATCCCACTCTCACACCGTATCCCGGTCTCACACAGTATCCCACTCTCACACAGTATCCCACTCTCACACAGTAACACACTCTCACACAGCATACCGGTCTCACACAGTATCCCACTCTCCCACAGGATCCCATTCTCATACAGTATCCCAGTCTCTCATAGTATCCAAGTCTCACACAGTATCCAGGTCTGACACAGTATCCCACTCTCACACAGTATCCCGGTCTCAGACAGCATCCCGGTCTCAGACAGCATCCCGGTCTCTCACAGTATCCCGGTCTCTCACAGTATCCCACTCTTTCACAGTCTCCCGGTCTGTCACAGTATCCCACTCTCACACAGTATCCCACTCTCACACAGTATCCCGGTCTGACACAGTATCCCAGTCTCACACATTATCCCAGTCTCTCACAGGATCCCAGTCTCTCACAGGATCCCACTGGCTCACAGTATCCCGGTCTCTCACAGTATCCCGGTCTCACACAGTATCCCACTCTCTCACAGTATCCCGGTCTCTCACAGTATCCCGGTCTCTCACAGTATCCCGGTCTCTCACAGTATCCCGGTCTCTCACAGTATCCCGGTCTCTCACAGTATCCCGGTCTCTCACAGTATCCCGGTCTCTCACAGTATCCCGGTCTCTCACAGTATCCCGGTCTCTCACAGTATCCCGGTCTCTCACAGTATCCCGGTCTCTCACAGTATCCCGGTCTCTCACAGTATCCCGGTCTCTCACAGTATCCCGGTCTC
>NW_025207136.1:0-1628 GCF_004010195.1 Chiloscyllium plagiosum | reverse complement strand
TTAGGAATCTAAGGAGAGAACCGGGTCAAACTTGGTTACCAGACAATAAAGATGAGAGACAGCACACGTCTTTATGCACCAAGGAATTATAAAAAAGTAGGGAAATTTATCAGTGGAACAAATGTTAAAACTTTGTATCTGAATGCACGAAGCATTCAGAATAAAGTGGATGAACTAATTGTGCAGATAAATGTAAATGGGTACGATATAATTGGGATAACGGAGACATGGATGCAGGGTGACCAAGGATGGGAACTGAATGTCCCATGGTATTCAGTATTTAGGAAGGACAGACAAAAGGAAAAGGTGATGGAGTGGCATTGCTGGTTAAAGAGGAAATTAACACAATAGCGAGAAAAGATATTAGATCTTACAATGCAGAGTCTGTATGGGTTGAGTTGAGAAATACCAAGGGGAGAAAACATTAGTGGGTGTCATATATTGACCCCTAACTGCAGTGGTGATGTTGGGAATGGCATTGAACAAGAAATTAGAGATACATGTGAAAAAGGAATATCAGTGATCGTGGGTGATTTTAATCTGCTCGTAGATTGGGCAAATCAAATTAGTCAGAATGCCTTTGAGGAGGAATTCCTGGAGGCCGTAACGGATCATTTTCTTGACCCATATGTGAAGGAACCAACTAGAGAACAGGCCATCTTAGACTGGGTACTGTGTAATGAGAAGGGAATCATTGATAATCTAACTGTGCGAGACACCTTGAGGATGAGTGACCATAACATGATAGAATTTTTTATCAAGATGGAGAGTGAGATAGTTGATTCAGAGACAAGGTGGTTGAATCTTAATAAAGGAAACTATGAAGATATGAGGCATGAGTTGGCTTGATAGATTGGGGAGAGTTACTTAAAGGGATGACAGTGGATAGGCAATGGCAAACATCCAAGGAACACATGGGTGAACTGCAACAACTGTTTATCCTTGTCCAGAACAAAACAAAAATGGGTAAGAAGGCCAACCCATGGATTACAAAGGAAATTAGAGATAGTATCTAACCCAAGGAAAAAGCATACAGATTGGCCAAGAAAAATAATAGATGTGAGGATTGGGACCAGTTTAAAATACAACAAAGAAGAACCATGGGATTGATTAAGAAGGGGAGAATACAGTACAAAATAAGTTTGCAGAGAACATAAACACCAGCACTAGGAGTTTCTATAAGTATGTGAAGAGAAAGAGATTAGTGAAGACAAAAGTAGGTCCCCCACAGACAGAAATGGGAGAATGTACAATAGGGAACAAAGAAATGGCTGAGCGACTGACTACATAAAAGACGACACAAATCAGATACTAGAAATGTTGGAGAATGCAAGATTTAGTGAAAGACAAGAACTGAGGGCGATCAATATTAGTAGACAAATGGTGCTGGGATGATTGAGGAGATTGAAGGCAGATAAATCACCAGGGCCTGATAATCCAAATACCAGAGTACTTAAGGAAGTGGCTCTAGAAATAGTGGTCATCTTCCAAGATTCTATAGACTCTGGAAGAGACCCTGCAGATTGGAGGGTAGCTAATGTTACTCCAATATTCAAAAAGGGAAGTAGAAAGAAACAGGGGAATTATAGACCAGTAAGCCTAATAGCGGTAGTGGGGAAATTTCTTGA
>NW_025207135.1:10329-12592 GCF_004010195.1 Chiloscyllium plagiosum | reverse complement strand
CCAGGTCCTGGGCCTCACTCTCCGCGCAGGCCTCGGCCTTCCCACAGGCTTCGGCCCGTTCCCAGGCCTCACCCCTTGCGCAGGCCTCGGCCTTCCCACAGGCTTCGGCCCGTTCCCAGGCCTCACCCCTTGCACAGGCCTCGGCCTTCACACAGGCTTCGGCCCGTTCCCAGGCCTCACGCCTTTCGCAGGCCTCGGCCTTCCCGCAGGATTCAGCCCGCTCCCAGGCCTCACTCTCCGCACAGGCTTCGGACTTTCCACAGGATTCGGCCCGCTCACAGGCCTCACCCCTTGCACAGGCCCCGGCCTCCCCGCAGGCATCAGCCCACTTCCAGGCCTCACCCTCCGTGCAGGCCTCGGCTTTCCCACAGGATTCAGCCCGCTCCCAGGCCTCAGCCCTTGCACAGGCCTCGGTCTTCCCGCAGACATCAGCCTGCTCCCAGGCCTCCCCTTCCCACTGGGCCTCAGCCTTCCCGCAGGCTACGGCCCGCTCCCAGGCCTCGGAGGGAGGGCTGGGCCTGGCGAAGGTCAGGCCAGATGCCCCCGTCGCCCGCCCGGGCGACCTGAGCCAGCCCCGGCGCTCCCGGGCCCGGGCGTTCTGGAACCAGACCTGCACCACCCTCTTGGCCAGGCCCACCTGGCGGGAGATGCGGTCCAGGGCCTGGCGCCCAGGGCTGGAGTCTGCCGCGTAACGGCGGCGCAGCAGGCCCAGCTGCTCGGGCCGGATGGTGGTGCGCAGCCTCCTGTCTCTCCGCCCCAGGACCCCCGGGGGAGGCGGAGAGGGCTGAGGCTGCCCTCCGTCTGTGGGCCACACTGGGCCCCAGGCCTGGGGGAGGCTTGCGGCCTGGGACCCTCCCTCCCCCTCCTCCTCCTCCTCCTCCTCCCCCACCCCTTCCCCGGTCGCCCGCGGTGACGGGTGCAGGGTGTCCTGGGTCTCCCGGTGAGGCTGGGCACAGTGGGCCCGCTCCTCCGGGGTGAGGGGGCGCCCCTGGGCCTGCTCCTCGAGGCTCTGGAGGACCCGGCCATCGGAGAAGGGCTCAAAGCCGCCACGGCAACGCGGCCCAGCCCCAGGGGCGTGGGACGCACCCTCCTGCTGCCCCCAGTTCCTGTTGTACCGCACAATCAGCTCGAAGCCAATTTTGGCTAGGAGGGCCCGGGTCAGATCCCCGGGGGGCTCTGCCGAGGAACTGGGAGGAGGCGGTGCGGACAAAGGCGGGCGGAAGGGCGGCAGGCCCATGCCGAGGTTACCCAGGGCTTCTGGAAGCAGTGGCATCGGAGGCAGCACGGCCGGGCCAAAGAGCGGGAAGGGGGCGGGCACTGGGCGGAGATTCGGGGCCAGGGGTTCCGGGCATTCCCCGCCAGCCCTCGCCACGCCAACCGCCTGGCTCCGGCTCTGGTGCAGGACGGAGCGCAGGTGGATCTCCAGGGTGGACCGCTGGTTGTAGGAGACCCTGCAGGCCGCACACCCGAAGGGCCTGTCGAGAGGGCGCCCCGGGAGCAGGCCCGAGGCCTGGTCGACAGGCCGGTCGCCCGCGCCCCCTGAGGCCTTTCTCGCTCGGTGCAGGTGCGAGACGGAGTTGCGGTGGACCACCAGGATGTTCCTCTGGGTGAAGGACTCCCTGCAGACGGGGCACTTGTAGGGCCGCGAGGGGTCCAGGAACCTGTCCAGGATAAAGCCTGGCCCCCTCTGGGTCAGCTGGAGTGGGAGGCCTGAGGCCTTGTCCTCCTCTCCACCCAAACCCTGCCCTCCCTCCTCATCGGGCCTCTCAGGGCCTACGGGGGAAGGGGCAGCCTGGCATCGCGGGCACTGGGCCCGCAGGTGGCTCAGCGCCACGCCGCAGAGTGGGCAGGAACCGGGGCAGCCAGGGTCAGGGGCGGGAGCTCCCTGAGGGGCGAGGGGCTCTCTGTCCCCCTTCCCCGAGGCTCGGCACGTCACGTTGAGGGTCATCGCCACGGTGACGCTACCCGGACCTGTCAGAAATTTCAAACAAAAACACGGGTTCAGGGGAAAGAAATCACACACGTACCCCCCCACCACCCACTCACAACAACAACTCTGTATCTAACCCCGTGCTGTCCCTGTCCTTGGGATGGGGGGGGACAGTGTAGAGGGAGCTTTACTCTGTATCTAACCCCGTGCTGTCCCTGTCCCTGGGATGGGGGGGGACAGTGTAGAGGAAGCTTTACCCTGTATCTAACCCCGTGCTGTCCCTGCCCCTGGGATGGGGGGGACAGTGTAGAGGGAGCTTTACTCTGTATCTAA
>NW_025207135.1:5837-7176 GCF_004010195.1 Chiloscyllium plagiosum | reverse complement strand
CCTGAAGGGAATCCCGAACCTGTCCGTTACCCTGAAGGGAATCCCGAACCTGTCCGTTACCCTGAAGGGAATCCCGAACCTGTCCGTTACCCTGAAGGGAATCCCGAACCTGTCCGTTACCCTGAAGGGAATCCCGAACCTGTCCGTTACCCTGAAGGGAATCCCGAACCTGTCCGTTACCCTGAAGGGAATCCCGAACCTGTCCGTTACCCTGAAGGGAATCCCGAACCTGTCCGTTACCCTGAAGGGAATCCCGAACCTGTCCGTTACCCTGAAGGGAATCCCGAACCTGTCCGTTACCCTGAAGGGAATCCCGAACCTGTCCGTTACCCTGAAGGGAATCCCGAACCCGTCCGTTACCCTGAAGGGAATCCCGAACCCGTCCGTTATCCTGAAGGGAATCCCGAACCCGTCCGTTATCCTGAAGGGAATCCCCGAACCCGTCCGTTATCCTGAAGGGAATCCCTGAACCTGTCCGTTATCCTGAAGGGAATCCTGAACCCGTCCGTTACCCTGAAGCGAATCCCGAACCCGTCCGTTACCCTGAAGGGAATCCCGAACCTGTCCGTTATCCTGAAGGGAATCCCGAACCCGTCCGTTACCCTGAAGCGAATCCCGAACCCGTCCGTTACCCTGAAGGGAATCCCGAACCTGTCCGTTACCCTGAGGGGAATCCCGAACCCGTCCGTTACCCTGAAGGGAATCCCGAACCTGTCCGTTATCCTGAAGGGAATCCCGAACCCGTCCGTTACCCTGAAGGGAATCCCGAACCCGTCCGTTATCCTGATGGGAATCCCGAACCTGTCTGTTACCCTGAAGGGAATCCCGAACCCGTCCGTTATCCTGAAGGGAATCCCGAACCTGTCCGTTATCCTGAAGCGAATCCCGAACCTGTCTGTTACCCTGAAGGGAATCCCGAACCTCTCCGTTACCCTGAAGGGAATCCCGAACCTGTCCGTTGTCCTGAAGGGAATCCCGAACCCGCCCGTTGTCCTGAAGGGAATCCCGAACCCGCCCGTTATCCTGAAGGGAATCCCGAACCCGCCCGTTATCCTGAAGGGAATCCCGAACCTGTCCGTTATCCTGAAGGGAATCCCGAACCTGTCCGTTACCCTGAAGGGAATCCCGAACCCGCCCGTTATCCTGAAGGAAATCCCGAACCTGTCCGTTACCCTGAAGGGAATCCCGAACCCGTCCGTTATCCTGAAGGGAATCCCGAACCCGTCCGTTACCCTGAAGGGAATCCCGAACCTGTCCGTTATCCTGAAGGGAATCCCGAACCTGTCTGTTACCCTGAAGCGAATCACGAACCCGTCAGTTACCATGAAGGGAATCCCGA
>NW_025207135.1:1509-4959 GCF_004010195.1 Chiloscyllium plagiosum | reverse complement strand
CGACGTATCATCGAAGGCCATCTGGAAGTCCAAGTGGATGACGTCCAACGCCTCTGCCGCGTCTAGCTTCCTCGTTGGTTCCTGACAGGTTGGGGGGATCGGTGGGGGGTCACCTCGCCAAGTGCGCTGCTGGGGCCCACTTCCCTTCCCTTCCCCCCCCCCTCCCCCGCCCTGTGGGATCTCACTCTGCCCTCCTCCGCGTCGGCCTTCCCGATCTCCCCAACGCCCGACGCGGGGCGTCGATGGAGCGGGTTGGCGGGGGGAACAACGACGCCAGACGAGGGGCTTTGTTGTTTCCTCTGGGCCGGGCTGTGCTACCGGACGTTACCGGGAAACATTATTGCGTTGGCAGAACGGCCGCACGTCCGCCTCGGGATGGTGGGGGTAGAGGGTGCGAGGTGGGTCGAGGGAGTTTGTCCAGTTTCCCTGGGCGTGTTGGGGGGCAGGGGTAGGGTGGGGGGGGTGGGGGGGGTGGGAAGTGGTGGTGGTGGGGTTTGTACTCACAACGGCCAACAGTCTCGCCACGCAGTCGGACGCCACGCTGTGCACGTGCCTCAGGTGGCGCCTGAGCGATGGGTGCCCACTCAGGACTTCCTGGCACAGGGGGCAGTGCAGCTGGACTCGCTCCGTGCCCTGCCCCAGGTCCTGCGCGTGGGGGTGGTGTGTGAGAGAGAGAGAGAAATGAACAGGGATAACATACCTCCAACCAGCTCCGAACAGAGCCCAACACCAGAGACACATTTCCCTCCCAGACTCGATCAGCTTTCCGGGGAGACCATGTTCCCTCCCAGTTCCCTCGGCAGGTCCACACGCCTCACCACCAGCCCACACCCTTCCCCCCCCCCCCCCCCCCCCCCGGCACCGCAGGAATTGCGAAACCCGCGCCCACACCTCAGTCAGAGATTTCCCCGTACTTCTCCCAACGCCATCCCCTCCATCATCTGCACCCGGTGTGGTCTCCTCGCCAAAGCGTTGCCACCCGACGCCTGGAGGAGGAACGGCTTGGGACCCCTGCAACCACGCGGAAGTCCCACCGGCACGGCGCATCCTGAGGGGGGCAAAAGGACCCCGAAAGGTTCCCCGCCCGAGACAAGAGAGCTAGCCCTCTGACGAATGGCTGGAGACCGCCAAGGCTACGGGCCCTGACGACATCCCCGCAATGGGACTGAAGCCCTGTGCTGCAGAACTCCCCGCTCCCCGAGCCTGGGCTGTTTCCTACACCCGGCCTCCACTGGACAATGTGGGAGATCGCCCAAGTTATTTTCCACAGGTTAAAAAGCAGGACAAATCCCAACCCGGCTAATTCCAGCCCCACCCCCCCCCCCCCGTCAGACTCCTCCCGATCGTCAGAGCCGAAGAGTGTGGTGCTGAAAAAGCACGGCAGGTCAGGCAGCTTCCGAGGAACAGGAGAATCGAAGTTTCCGGCAAAAGCCCTTCATCAGGAATCTTGTTCAGGTCCGAGATGTCGGTCCTCCTGCTCCCGGGACATCCCCTCTCCGAGATAGCCCCCAGCTCCGGGATATCTCTGCAGGAGTCCCTCAGGGTGGTGTCCCAGCCCCCAACCATCTCCAGCTGCTTCGGCAATGCCCCTCCCTCCATCAGAAGGTGAGGAGTGGGGGATTATCGCTGATGGTTACACAACGTTCAGCTCCACTCGCCGCTCCCTCAGACACTGAAACAGTCCGTGTCCAAAAGCATTACACCCTGGACAGTATCCAGGCGTGGACTGACAAGGGGCAAGGAACACTCACAACCCACAAATGCCAGGCAATAACCCATCTCCAATTAGAAACAATCTAGCCATTCCCTGCTGACGTTCAATGGTGTTACCATCACTGAATCACCCCCACCATTCCCGCTCCCCTCTTCACGATCACCATCCTGGGGGTTACCATTGAGAGAGAATCTAACCATCGCCCCCTTGACGTTCAATGGCGTTACCATCACTGAATTCCACCCTCCCCCCACTATCACCATCCTGGGGGTTACCATTGAGAGAGAATCTAACCATCGCCCCCTTGATGTTCAATGGCGTTACCATCACTGAATCCCCCCTCCCCCCACTATCACCATCCTGGGGGGTTACCATTGAGAGAGAATCTAACCATCGCCCCCTTGACGGTCAATGGCGTTACCATCACTGAATCCCCCTACCCCCACTATCACCATCCTGGGGGTTCCCACTGAGAGAGAATCTAACCATCGCCCCCTTGACGGTCAATGGCGTTACCATCACTGAATCCTCCCTCCCCCCGACTATCACCATCCTGGGGGTTACCATTGAGAGAGAATCTAACCATCGCCCCCTTGACGTTCAATGGTGTTACCATCACTGAATCCTCCCTCCCCCCGACTATCACCATCCTGGGGGTTACCATTGACCAGAAACTGACCGGGACCCAGCCCCATATAAACCCAGTCCCGTATAAACCCAGCGGCTACAAGAGCAGGTCAGAGGCTGGGAATCCTGCAGCGAGTAACTCCCCTCCTGACTCTCCCGCCCTGGGGTCAGAGGCTGGGAATCCTGCAGCGAGTGACTCCCCTCCTGACTCTCCCGCCCTGGGGTCAGAGGCTGGGAATCCTGCAGCGAGTGACTCCCCTCCTGACTGTACCTTTCGGAGCCCCACGGTAAGCCCGGTCTTACCTCTGCGGGTTTCTGGTCGTCGGTGCCTGAGGCCGGTGCCTTGACCCTTTCCCTGCCTGCCGTCGCTACATGGGAAGGGAAAGGTACAGTGTTAGCACGCACCTCGCCTTCCACCTTCCTCCCGTGTCACCATACCCCTCCAACGCCAGGCCCTGGGTGACAGCGGATGCTATTACCCCCTTTGGAACACTCTAACCCAGAGGGGTTTGGGAATGGGGGGGGGGGAGCAGGTGAAAGGGTGTTGATGTGGAAGGAACGGCAGGGATAGGCTGGTAACTAGGCCGTGAATCTGTGACTCCTGTTCTCTACGGTTTAACACCAGAAGGCCAGTTCAGTTTCCCCTCAGTTTGGTATTCCTTGTAGCCGGGAGGGCAGAGACCAGTTTTTCCCCTCCATCCACAACTCTGATGTCTGTCGGTGTCAAGGTAGGGAAGGTAGGGAAGGGGTTAAGGGGGTGTATCGGAGGAGTGGGGGGGGGGGGGATCTCAGAGTTACAGCAATCCGAGTTAGGTGTCGACAGTTTGTCTACTGCTAGTTAAGAGCCTGGTTAATTTGACCGCAGTGTCACCCTCAGCGATTGGACAGAGGACAGCACAGCACAGATCAGGCCCCTTAGTCACTCACATCAGCCCCCGAGAGCTGTGCCTATAGACCAGCCCCCTACAACCCAGCACCTACACGTAAGTCCCCGAAACACAACTGCCCATCTTTCACCTCCTCCCACACCCCCTCCTTATCTCTGTAATTTCCCTACACCCCCTACCTATCTCTGTAACCCCCTACACCCCCTCCCTATCTCTGTAACC
>NW_025207135.1:0-146 GCF_004010195.1 Chiloscyllium plagiosum | reverse complement strand
GACAGAGGGGGGTGGGAGAGAGGGGGGGGGAGACGGGGGGATGAGGGAATTGGTGGGGAGGGGTGGGGTGGGGGGGAGACAGACAGAAAATAGGACCCCTCATGGACCAAACTGGACATGTATGTGTAGAATCGCAGGAGATGGGC
>NW_025207134.1:10709-12587 GCF_004010195.1 Chiloscyllium plagiosum | reverse complement strand
GGGCTTGAACCCACCACCTTCCCACTTCGAGGGAGAGAACTCGACCCATGGAGGCCCCCTCTATCACTGCGCCTCACGATGGGCACTTGGAATTCTCCAGCTGTTAACAGGAACAGGATATTCCCGAGGTGCTGTTGCAGTGGGACCCTTTCCCTCAAATCCAAAGCCACCCTGAACCCACCTCTGCTGGTGACAGAAAGCACAGCGTATTCCCAGGAAGTCCACTTTCCCTCTCTTCAGGTTCCTGGAAAACACGCAGGAATCAGGGGAGAGAATTGCTGAGCCCTCACAGGAAGTGAGAGTGGGTTCAGCTGCTCCCCTGAGCTCAGTGCAATGAACTTAATCAATAAGTGTCCCTGACACTGAAGAGCAACTCAGAAAGGAAATGGTCAGCTCACGCCCACCCTCCTGTTATTTGGATCATGCTGTGCGCAGAGTGGGCAGACTGTGGTGCCACCTCAGAGTGATATCAAGCAACATCTGAACCTTCCCCATGGTAGATGAACAATTCAGAGACCTAACAGAGAGTGATCCAGTGGGAGAGATGCAGGGCTCAGGGTTGGAGACAGTGTTCCTGTCTGTATTCCCATGTGGAGCTCTCAGATTGCAGAGGGACTGAGAAATCTCAGACTCTGATGAAGGGCTTTTGCCTGGAACATCAATTCTCCTGTTCCTCAGGTGCTGCCTGACCGGCTGTGCTTTTCCAGGCCTACACTCTCGACTCTGATCTCCAGCATCTGCAGTTCTCACTCTCGCCCAATCTCAGACTGTGATCACCTGCCAGCAGCTTCCTCTGATTTCTGTCTGCAGTCTCTCTCTCTCTGAGCCTCCCAAGCTGGCCCACAGTCAATACAACGGGAGGCTGTGGTTTCCCAGTTTCACCCGGAGACATCACTGCCTCACCTCGGTCTGCACAGCCTGAATAGCTCCATCCCAGCCCAGTCTGAGGGAGGTTGCAGGAACACAGAGGGGAGGGAGAGACCCTGCAGTTTATGTACACCATTGTAAAAGTAGGGTTGTTGGTCAAACGAAGCAGACAAAGCTGTTTAATGTGAAATAACAAAGCAGCAGTGAGAACAACAAAAGCAACAAAAGGGAACCAGCACTTTTCAGATAGAGTCTTATTCGTACAACATGGAAACAGACCCTTCGGTCCAACTCATCCACACCAAGCAGATGTCCTAAATTAATCTAGCCCCACTTGCCACACATCCACATTCATTCTTTCTATTCACATACCCACTCAGATGCCCTTTAAATGTTGTAATTGTACAAGACTCATCCACTTCCTCTGGCAGCTCAGTCCATACACTCACTACCCTCTGCATGAAAATGAAAATTCCCCATGGATCCCTTTTAAATTTTTCCCCTCTCACCTTAAACCTCTGCCATCTGCCCAGGGAAAAGACTTTGACTATTCACCCTATCCATGCCCTTCATAATTTTATGAAACTCTATAAAGTCCCCCTCAGGCTTCGACACTCCAGGGAAAACAGCCCCAGCATGTTCAGCATCTCCCTGTAGGTCAAACCCTCCAACCCCAGCAACATCCTTGTAAATCTTTTCTGAACATTTTAAAGTTTCACATCATCCTTCCTATAGCAGGGAGACCAGAATTGAATGCAGTATTCCAGTAGTGGCTGAACAGACTGTACAGATACAACGTGATCTCCCAACTCCGATACTCAATGCACTGACCAATAAAGGCAAGCGAATGGCTCAAACTCCGCTTTCTCAGTGAGAGCACTGTGTTTAGTTCTGTCTGTCCCTTTGATGAACCTGGTTAACTCTGAGAGGGAAAGTGTTTAAGAGGGACATTGCAATGGCAGCCCACAAGGAGGGGGCTTCTTAAACATTCATTCATGGGGATGTGGGCAT
>NW_025207134.1:0-9956 GCF_004010195.1 Chiloscyllium plagiosum | reverse complement strand
GTAAATAGACAAAGTCTTTTCCCTGGGGTGGGAAGGTCCTGAAATGGAGAGGGTAAATAGACAAAGTCTTTTCCCTGGGGTGGAAGAGTCCAGAACTAGAGGGCATAGGTTTAGGGTGAGAGGGAAAAGATATAAGAGGGACCTAAGGGGCAACGTTTTCACACAGAGGATGGTACGTGTATGGAATGAGCTGCCAGAGGATGTGGTGGAGGCTGGTACAATTGCAATAAAAATAAGGATGGCTGTTCTCTAAAATCTACACTCAGGCAGCTGTTCTCCACAATACAAGCAGGGACTGTTGTTTGCGACTCGATACACAGGGACTCCTCGTTCTCTGTATTATAGACAGGGACTGCTGTTCCCCGTATCACAGACAGGGACTGCTGTTCCCCGTATCACAGACAGGGACTGCTGTTCCCCGTACCACAGACAGGGACTGCGTTCCCTGTATCACAGACAGGGACTGCTGTTCCCCGTATTACAGACAGGGACTGCTGTTCCCCGTATTATAGACAGGGACTGCTGTTCCCTGTATCACAGACAGGCATTGCTGTTCCCTGTATTATAGACAGAGACTGCTGTTCGCTGTATCACAGACAGAGACTGCTGTTCCCTGTATCACAGACAGAGACTGCTGTTCCCTGTATCATAGACAGGGACTCCTCATTCTCTGTATTATAGACAGGGACTGCTGTTCCCCGTATTACAGACAGGGATTGCTGTTCCCCGCATTATAGACAGGGACTGCTGTTCCCTGTATCACAGACAGGGACTGCTGTTCCCTGTATTATAAACAGGGACTGCTGTTCGCTGTATCACAGACAGAGACTGCTGTTCCCTGTATCACAGACAAGGACTGCTGTTCCCTGTATTATAGACAGGGACTGTTGTTCCCCGTATTATGGACAGGGACTGGTGTTCCCCGTATTATAGACAGGGACTGTTGTTCACCGTATTGTAGACAGGGACTGCTGTTCCCTGTATCACAGACAGGGCCTGCTGTTCCCTGTATTCAAGACAGGGACTCCTTATTCTCTGTATTATAGACAGGGTCTGCTGTTCCCTGTATTATAGGCAGCCATCCTGGTTCCCCATCCCCCTCCCCCTCCTTCCTCTCCAAGGGTACTGAGGCCAATGGGATGCTCCACATGCTGACCACTCAGAGACCAGCTTCCCAATTGGCCTCAGTGCCATTCCCGGGATTTCCCGAGAGATTCCTTTGCCCTGACTCCGAACGGCAGCAATTTATAACGAGGAAAGGTCTGGTGTAAACGGGGCAATGTCAAAACATCAAATGACTTTCCTTTCAACAACAAGGAAGAGTTGCATTTGTGTAGCGCCTGTCCCAGCAGCCGGCTCGGTGACGTGCTTCCCTCCCTTTCCTCCCGCTCTCTCACCTGCTCGGGCTGCTCTGGCTCGGCTCCACATCGGAAGTAGATGACGAGCAGGGCCGTGGTGGGCACTGACAGCCCCAGGCTCAGGAAGACGGTGCCGAGTACAGGGGCCAGGCGGCCACCAGCTCCGTCCGCTCCCTTCTCCGAGTCAGGCATGGGGCTGGGGGAGCTCTCCTGGGCTGTGGGGGTGGGGAGGACTGTCTGCTCTGAGTGTCTCACTCCCTCTGGTAGGTGCAGCCGAGCAGGGCTGGGGGCTGCCCTCTCTCCCGTGTGTGTGTGTGTGTGTGTGAGACTGTGCTGTGATCGCTCTCTCTCACACACACACACACACCCAGACAGACACAGAGCCTGTGAACTCCTGTAGCTCTCCGGCTCTCAGTCTGTTTCCTAATTCTCAGCTTTTACATCTCCGCCCACAGCTACTCTCGCCAATCACCCATTTCTGACTTTTCTTCCTGGGTTTCAGTTTCCAGTGAGTGGGAGGAAGCCTACCTCTTCCTTTCGCCTTTCCCTCCTTTCCCTGATACCCCTCTCTCCGACAATCCCCATTTCGCCCCCCGACTCCCGCCCCTGACAATCTGTGGGGTAAATCATTTGGCCCTTTCAGACCCAGGTAAGCCAGGCAGCTTTGTGTAAAATCAATGAGGATCTTGCCTGTCCTCGGATGCTGCCTGAACTACTGTGCTCTTCCCGCACCATTGATCCAGCTTTGTGTAAAACCTGCCCCCACATTTCCTCCTGTTAAATGTGTCCCTGAAACATGACCATCCCTGGTTATATGATAGTATGGAGGCCATTCAGCCCACCGCACATGTTTTTTTTAACAATGATCAGTTCACCAGAGTTTCAAAGATCAAATGGGGATTTCGTAGAAATAGAATCATAGAAATGTACAGCATGGAAACAGACCCTTCGGTCCAACCCGTCCATGCCGACCAGATATCCCAACCCAATCTAGTCCCACCTGCCAGCACCTGGCCGATATCCCTCCAAACCCTTCCTATTCATATTCCCATCCAGATGCCTTTTAAATGTTGCAGTTGTACCAGCCTCCACCACTTCCTCTGGCAGCTCATTCCATACACATACCACCCTCTGTGTGAAAAAGTTGACCCTTAGGTCTCTTTTATATCTTTCCCTTCTCACTCTAAACCTATGCCCTCTAGTTCTGGACTGACACAAGGGAAAAGACTTTGTCTACTTACCCTATCCATGCCCTTCATAATTTTGTAAACCTCTATGAGGTCACCCCTCAGCCTCCAGTTCAACTCAGACTAGATGTTCCCAATGACCAGGGAGTCCAGGTCAAGGGGATTACAGTCCAGGTCAAGGGGGATACAGGGTAGGTCATTTAGAGTCAGAGAGTTATACAGATGTGAGGTACAGAAACAGACCTTTGGGCTTAACTCGTCCATGCTGGACAGATATCCTGAATTAATCTAGTCCCACTTGCCAGCACTTGGCCCATATCTCTCTAAACCCTTCCATTCACATACCTATCTAGATGCCTTTTAAATGTTGTAATTGTACCAGCCTCCACTACTTCCTCTGGCAGCTCACTCCATACAGTCATCGCCCTCTACTGTACATGAAAAAGTTACCCCTTAGATCCCTTTTAAATCTTCCCCCTCTCACCTTAAACCTATGCCCTCTAGTTCTGGACTCCCCCAACCTAGGGAAAAGACCCTGACTATTTACCCTATCCATACCCCTCATGATTTTATAAACTGTTATAAGGTCACCCCTCAGCCTCCAATGCTCCAGGGAAAACAGCCCTAGCCTATTTAGTGTCTCCCTATAGCTCAAATCCTCCAACCTTGGCAACGTCCTTGTAAATCTTTTTTGAACCCTTTCAAGTTTAACAACATCCTCCCAATAGGAGGGAGACCAGAACTGCATACAGTATTCCAATGACCTGTACAGCCTCAACTTGACCTCCCAACTCCATTACTCAATGCACTATCCAATAAAGGAAAGCATACCAAATGCCTTCTTCACTAAATATCTACCTGCAACTCCATGTTCAAGGAACTATAAACCTGCACTCCAAGGTCCCTTCCCCCAAGTGTATAAAACCTGCCCTGATTTGCCTTTCCAAAATGCAGCACCTCACATTTGTCTAAATTAAACTCCATCTGCCACTCCACAGTCAATTGACCCATCTGATCAAGATCCCATTGCACTCTGAGGTAACTTTTGTCACTGTCCATTACACCTCCTATTTTGGTGTCATCTGCAAACTTACTATCATTCCTCCTATGTTCACATCCAAATTATTTACATAAATGATGAAAACCAGTCCCAGTGGACCCAGCATTGATCCTTGTGGCACACCACTGGTCACATGCCTCGAGTCTGAAAAACAACCCTCTCCAATCACCCTCTGTTTTCTACCTTTTAGCCAGGTCGAAATCCAAATGGCTAGTTCTCCCTGTATGCCATGTGATCTCACCTTGCTAACCAGTCAACCATGAGAAACCTTGACGAATGCCTTACTAAAGTCCATGTAGATCATGTCCACTGCTCTGCCCTCATCAATCCTCTTCGTTACTTCTTCAAAACTCAAACAAGTTCATGAGACATGATTTCCGATGCTCAAAGCAATGTTGACTATCCCTAATCCTGCTCTGTGTAATATACACAGGAACTGCTGTTGTCAGTAATAAACACAGTGACAGCATTCACTGTAATTGTACAGAGGAACTGCTGTTCTATATAATATAGACAGGGACTGCTATTCTCTGTCATATGCACAGGGACTTCTGGTTCATATCCTCAGAAATTGCTGTTCAGTATAGCATACACAGGGACTGCTGTTCACTGCAATATAGACAGTAAATGCTACACTCTTTAATCCAACATTGCTGGCCAGGTAATGGTGTAGTGGTGTTATCACTGGATTGTTAATCCAGAGACGCATGTAATGTGCTGGTGACCCAGGTTCAAATTCTGCCATGGCTGATGATGGATTCTGAATTCAATAAAAAAAAAAGACTGTAAGTAAGAGAGTAATGATGGCCATGAATCTATTGCCAATTGTAGGAAAAACCCAACTTGTTCACTAATGCCTTTTAGGGAAGGAACCTGCTATCTTTAGCTGGTCTGGCCTCCACGTTGCTTCAGACCCCCAGCAACGTGGTTGACTCTGAACTGCTCATTGAGCCATTAGGGATGGGCAATAAACACCGGCCTAGCCAGCAACACCCTCATCCCACAAATGAATAAATAAAGGGAACATTTCCCAAGCTGGAACTGAAACGATGGGCCAAAATGCCTGCTTCTGCACTCAAACACAACTGTGGTGACTACTTGAGTTCTTGCATGATGTAAATTGTGAAATGTATGTGGAATAATTTTGTTATTGAGCATGAAACTGGTTGTTTTTTTTTTGTGTATCTGAATTTAGCAGCAAACTCAGCAGTATTTCTGCAATTGTGGTGATTTCTTAAAAGGACAGGTTTCAAAGTTGATGTGTAGAGAGGATGGGTTTTGTGACTTATGAACACTTGTTAAATCTAAACTGTCATGTCTTAAAGTCAAACAACTTTAAACTTTTAGAAAAATGTTCATTCAACTCACCAAATGTCGAGCCCCTCTGTTTGAGGTGATTATCTGATGCAACAAACCATATCTCAAACCATAATCCCAGCATTTCCATACAACTACGTCAGCCATATTCCTCACATACAGGTAGAAATCTGTTCCATTTTCTTGAAAATGCTGCAAAAGGAGTTGGAACATTTTGTACAGAAGGTTGATGCTGATTGGCTGGGCCACCATTACCATGGAGATGGAGCAAAAAACAGTTAGCTGTCAATCTTAATTCTCAGAGCAGATAGGTGGACTCTGATTGGTCAGTGTGTCGCCATGGGGATACAGCAGCGTTTGGTTTTCTGCATGATGCATTTCTTATCAAAGAAGTGCAATGTCTGTACAAATTCCTTTTACCCCATGAACCAGGGTCCTGTGTAATTATATTTATAGCTTTTAACTCATGCACAAATGCATCACACTGTCCTCTCAGCTTTTGATCATAAATTGGTTCCAGTTTAACTCAGCGTAGCTAAGATTGTTTAATAAATGATTTCCAAAGCAGAATCACTTCTACTCAGGCTTCCAAACATGGGGTGGTTGAGCCCGGGCAGCTTGCCGCCAGCAGGGAATGGTCAAATGGCCGTGTTATGTGATATGGTCCACCAGTCATCAGCATGTAGGCCCAACATATCTGGCATCTCACCAGAACCCACAACTCATGTCATGTTATTCATTTGTGACTAGTGTAAAGGTGTTAAGCTGCCTAATGATGTATATGATAGAATTTGTTCTCACGGCTCACTGCACCCACCATGTATGGGTTACCCATTATGACAAAATTGATGTCCCTTTTAAGCTCTATCATATCCGTGACTGAATCTGAACAGAATGGATTGGCCAAATGCTGGGTGAAACAGTCTTAATAATGTCCAAATGAGAGTTCCATATCCACAGTGAAGCATTCCTTCATGTTTATGAAGACCGATAGCGTGCCGATATGCTCTTAGAACATTGCCAGCTTATTGATCAGTCGACAATTTAAATAAGCTGTTGAAATCTAGATGTACCAGTTGGGTCTGAGTTCATCAATATCATGAACTTAGTAACTTGTGTAGTTGACTTCAGTTCCAATAACAACATGTATATACAAATAGATGGTATTACCATGGGATATTCTCGAGGTCAAACTCTTCCTAACATCTTTGTCAGTAACTATGCATAACACGTCTTTGATGGGATGATAATTAGCTTCTATCCCCTTCATATTTCCAACATGTGGATGATATGTCTGCAATATTTGAATCTGCATTAAAGAATTTCTTTATATAGCTCTATGATCTCCACCTTATGCTGAAATTTACTGCAGAATGGAATACCCTCTCCTTGATATATTCTTTGAGACATTGACCCATTATTTCTCAGCTGCTTGTTGCTGAAAGTCTACAATCCCTGGTCCGCAGACATGTTTTGGTTCCTACAGTCCCACAAGATTTGTCTTGTTGGCAACTTCATGTATAAAATGCTTGAATGGGGGATATGCCAGACCATGAGGTGACAGATTGTGCTGGAATATAACTCTGCTGCTGTTGCTGGCCCACAGCCCAGTCTTGTGTTCCTAGATCTGTTCAGAGTCTATTTAACACAGCGATCGTGCCACTCTACCCTATGGAGGTTATTCCCAACGTGAAGGAATCTCAGTAGTGTATAACCAGAGATTCAATATCATTGCGATATCACTAAGAGGGCAGATGAGGAGAACTGTTTTCTTATTTTGAGTTCTCAGCATCTAGGAATATTTGACAGGAATAGGTGGTGGGAACTGGTTCCAGGAATAAATGGAAGAAATGTGGAGAACTTGTTCAGGATAAGAAACTTGCAGGTTTCAATTGGAGATGGGGGACTCAATATGTCTGCTCTTTCAAAGCACAAAAGACTAAGGATCCTCCTCTGTACTTTTAAGTTCCCATAATGCTGCAGTAAAATAACTGAGAACATTATGGTTTTTAGGCAGCCAAAATCTTGTTCAACATAACATTTTCTTTTTATTATCATAATTTTTTGTGTTTCTTAAAGGATGCCAAATGGTCGGGGAGCAAACAAAGCAGTCGAAGGGGCATGTGACTCCCAGCAACAAATCTGTGGTATCAGTGACCAGTTTCCAACAGGAACATGAACAACGTGCAAAGGGAAGAATGATGTATCACATCGGATATGTATCAATCTCCATCCACTTTCCTGATTGCCATCAACTGCACCTAATACAGTCACCTCAACACCAATGAAGCCAAATTCTGAAACCTCTCTGAAAACTCAGCATGGAATTGGTTTGGATTTGGGGATGGGGGGGGAGGGGGGGACAGAGGCTGGGGGACACTGAGGAATGATCGGGGGGGGGGGGGGGGGGGGGGGGGGGGGGGGGGGGGGGGGGGGGGGGCTAGATTGAACTGTTCCTCAAATGTGTGAGACACCTTCCTGCAAGAGGCTAGAGAAGAAATTGGAGGGCGGCCTGGCTGATAGATTTCCATCATCAGTCGCCTGTGTGAGATCCCGGAAGACTGGAGTGGCTCCCTCTAGTGGCCAGGAGGAGGAATTAGCAGCCACTGTCTGAATGAATGAAATTGATTTTTTTTAGAGAAATGTCCCACTGGCTCCTTTACTCTCCTTTCATCATCCAGTAACAAGGCAGCACATGCCCCCGAAATGCCAACATGAATTAATGCTATAATACAGGACATGTGTAACTGTTAGGAATCACAGAAAGATGAAAACGTTTAACATTATTACTTGGTCAGAAGTTAATTGAACTGGTCCTGTCGTTTCCTGCTTTCTGCCTCCCTTCCTTTTTAAATAAAGGAGTTAGATTAGATATTTCCCCAGTCTAAAGGAACCTTCCGCTAATCTAACCCACTTTAATTCATGCAGAAAATGACCGAAGAGGGAGAGCGACAGTGATTGGGGTATTGCATTGTAAGGGAACGAGGCAGATGTGTGTGTGAGGGTGGGGATGTGACACCAGGTAGTACACTGCCTCCCTGGTTCCAGAGGCTGGGATGGCACTGAGGGGCTGAAGGACAGTCTAAAAGGGATACCAGCCAATATAAGGTGAGAGGACAGAGGGAGCATTGAAAGTCGAATATAGGAAGTTGTGAAATCAATTGCAAAACAGGAACCAGAGTAACTGTGTCATTTTAAGACAAAGACTATCCTGCGTACCTTTGAAGGAACTATGAACCTGCACTCCAGAGTCTCTTTGTTGCATTCCTCGTGTCTCACATACTAATTAGTGGAAATAGAATATCATTCTTTACCCTTTCAAAATTGTTTTACATTTTGAACTCCTCCATAAGGCTTAATCTCTTAATCTCCCTGCTCCAACGAGAACAAGCCCAATCTCTCTAATCTTTCCTAGTATCTAAAATCCTTCATTCCTAATGTCAGTCTTGTAAATGTCCTTTTGAACTCTGTCCAGGGCTTTAATGCCCTTCCTTCAATGAGTTGCCCAGAACTGAACACAATATTCCAAATGTGATCTATCTAATGCTTTGTATAGGTGACTAGTCTGATGATGTTAACCCGAAGACTAACTCAGCTGGTCACAAGGAATCCAGAGACCCCTAGAGACAGGATGGGAGTGTCCTGGAGATGTTTCAGAGCTGGCTCTAAGACAGACATGAGCTGTACATCAGCAGATGGGAGTGGATCATTCTCTGTTCCCCACAGAAAACTGGGCATAATCTGTCTGAATGACTGAGATAATGGGATCCTCTGTTCCGTTTGCTGATAACACAAAGTGATGTGGGACAGGAAAATGCCAAGAGGACAGAGGGAGGCTGAGAAGGGGGTTGGAAAGGTTCAGTGAGTGAGTAAGAAATAGTCTGTACAACATCCTGGTGTGAAATGGGAGGCTTTGTTCCTTCATTTTAGTCCTCAAAGTATTTCAGAGTATTGTTAGGGTTTTCGAAGATGATCCTAATCCAAGCCCCAGAGACACAAGCAGCTTTCCTCTCTATCTATTCCAGCTGTTGGATGTGACATATTCTCCCTCGTTCTGGAATCTCCACCCAGTGGGAATCGTTGATCTTTGATCAAGCCTGTCTTGTCCCATTCATATCCTGGAGACTTCAATCAGACGCCCCCTTAACCTTCTCAATTCTGGAGGAAACCGGCCTCATTTGTACAATCTCTCCTCAGAATGTAACCCCTGAACTCCAGGGTCATTCTTGTAAACCTACTCTGTACTCCCTCCAACCTGATACCCACACACTTGCTTACACTGAACGCCATGTAACACAGTTCTGCCCATTCACCAAGTCGATAATCTCTCTTTGTAATTTTATGGTGCTATCTGCACTGTCCACAATGCTGTCTAACTTTGTACCTGTCCTGGGAGTACTCGATGGGGATAGTGTAGAGAGATCTTTACTCTGTGTCTAACCCCATTCTCCTCAGAATCTGGGAGATTCACCTGGAGAAAGTGTAGAAGGACACATACTCTGTATCTAACCCAGAGATGGAATTACCTGATTGTGTTTGATGTGGATAGGGTGGGGGAAGTGGGAGATTTAATAAGTATCTAACACCACGCTGAATATGGCCTGGGAATTTGAAAAGCTGTAGTGTAGAGGGAGGTTTACCGTGTCTCTAACCCCATTCTCTACCTGCCCTGGAGATTTAAATGGGGACAGTTTAATGGGAGCTTTATTTTGTATGGAACGCTGTGCTCCCTCTGCCCTGGGAGTGTTTGCTGGGAACACTGTCTAACCTCTGCGATATGGATCCTATGAAGATTGATGGGAGACAGTGTAAATGGAATTGTCAGGGTCCAATTCCTTCACGTGGATGAGAAAACGCCTCCAATTGGAATTGTGAGAAAAACTGGTGCCTCTGGGACTGAAGGGTCAGTAACAGAATGAATACACCATTGGCTCAGAGACAGGAGACACAATAGAGATGAATGAGACTTTCAGACTGGAGGGAGCTACATTCCCAGGCCATACGTACAAGTTGGGAACTGTTTTCAGTAAAAGG
>NW_025207133.1:7090-12587 GCF_004010195.1 Chiloscyllium plagiosum | reverse complement strand
ACAGCCAGAAATCTTTCCCGTCCTCCATCTTGGAATTTAGTGTTGGTATATGAGTAAAAGAAGGAAAACAGTTCACAATGGATATTTATAAGTTTTGAAAAGTGTTTAGGTTGGTGTGTGGTGACAATATCAGGACTGTTCGGGATCAAAACACTGAGAGACTCAATGTGTGTGAACATTTGCAGACGCTACCTCCCAGAACATCAGCTGGAAGGCAACAATGTGAGCCAATTAGCATTATTGTGGCTATATAAATACACATGTTTGTGCCTGAACTCAAAACTACTGCAAATTATTAAAGCTTTTTTTCTCTCAAATTCTTAGTGTGTCAATTCTAGAATGAGGGAGGATAGTCTGGGAATTAGGGCCAGAGTGGCCTGGAAAGATGTTGCCCTGCTGTTTAATATGATACATTGGCACCCTCTGGTGGCCTTCCCACGCCACTGCAGCAATGTATTTCTTGGATAAATTGCTCCTCTCTGCTGTTCATTGCATCATTTCTAAATTGTAGACACTCCCAAAAATCCAGAAATTAACGAATAGAAATAGAAATGCATATACACATATGTATACACATATATGTTTGAGCATGGCATTGATTATTTTATCTCTCTGAGTCTGTTTGAAACGTAACCTTATTTGTTTAAACAGTTTAAAAAACCAGTTGCTGTATTTCCTGAGCCACTACGTGTCTGACCTCCAATACTGAATGAACTGGGATTTGGGAGGAGATGGTGTTTGAGTGACAGACCTGGGGGTTTTAAAATCTCTCTCAGGCAGCCATTAGTCTCTTTCCATGTGGATTGCCCAGGGGTGAGTATTGGTGAGTCACTGTCTCTCAGTCTGTCTGTGTATAAGTGGTGTGTGGTTGAATCTCAATACAAGGTTTGATTCTTTAAATTATCCCAAAGCAGGTTGTGTCCCTGTGGGGATCCTGGAGCATGCTCTGTCTCTAATGGGACAGAGAGAGCGAGAGAGAGAGAGAGAGAGAGAGCAAGAGAGAGAGACCGAGTGTGTGTGTGTGAGAGAGAGAGAGACACCATGGGGAGAGGGAGCTGGGAGGACCTGGCATATTGAGCATGGTCTCGTCACCCTCTCCATGTCTCTCATTGCCTCACCTTTGTCTCTACCTCACTTCTCCCCTTCCCTCTCTTTCCTTCTGTGTCTGCCTCTGTTTCAGTACCTCGCTTCCTGAGCCTGTCTGTCTTTGCCTGTAACTGTTTGTCTGTTTCTCTCCATCCACGTTTCTGTCTGTCTTTCTTGCACTGTCTTTCTCTCTCTTTCTCTCTTCGTCTTCTCTCTCTTTCTTTCTCTCTTTCTTTGTCTCTATTTCTTTCACTTTCTCTCTTTTTTGTTATTTTTCCCTCTTTCTCCCGTTCTCTCTTTCATTCTTTCTTTCTCTCTTTCTTCTTCCTTTCTCTTTCAGGACTGTGTATGGTTCTGGCCCCTAATATAAGTGCACTGGAGGTAGGGTGCAGAGGATAATGCCTGGGATGGAGCATTTCAGTGATGCAGACAGGTTGGATAAGCTTCAGTTGTTGCTCTCGGAGCAGGGAATGCTGAAGGAGGACCCGGTGGTGGTGTATCAGATTATGAGGGGCACAGACATTTGGATAGAAAACAGCGTCCTGCTTAGTTGATGGGTCAGTAACAAGAGAACAAAGTTTTAAAATGAAAGTCAGGAGGTTTAGAGGGGATTTGAGGAAAATCTTATTCCCCAAAGTGAGCTGGGGGAGAAACTGGAACGGGTGCAGAGGAGGTTTACCAGGATGTTGTCTGGTATGGTAGAAAGATCGTATGAGGAAAGGCTGAGGCACTGGGGTTGTTTTTCATTGGAGAAAAGAAGGTTTAGGGGTGACTTGATAGAGGTGTACAAGATGATTAGGGGTTTAGATAGGGCCGACAGTGAGAATCTTTTTCCAGGTATGGAGTCAGCTATTACAAGGGGGCAAAGCTTTAAATTAAGGGGGTGTAGGTATAGGACAGATGTCTTTACTCAGCGAGGCGTGAGTTCGTGGAATGCCCTGCCAGTAGCAGTGGTGGACTCTCCCTCATTATGGGCATTTAAGCGGGCATTGGATAGGCATATGGAAAATAGTGGGCTAGTGTAGGTTAGGTGGGCTTGGATCGGCACAACATCGAGGGCCAAAGGGCCTGTACTGCGCTGCATTTTTCTATGTTCTATGTTCTTTGTTTAACTCTTGTATGCCTGATTTAATTTTCCAAATGGAAATCTGATGGTGTTTGAAATCAATCAAAGTCCAACTCCTTCCACCATGCTATTCACTTCAATTTTCTGCTTGAATTAAAAAATTGAGTTTTGGTTACATTCTATTTAAGGAAGTTACTTTTTCATAATCTCATATCAAACTTGCAAACTTTGCTTTTTAAAGGAACAGAAGTGAAATATAGAGCTTTCAAGCAGTACACTGTGGTTTCAGTTTTATACTTTTAAATATAGAATGAAGGAGTCAGCTTCCCCTTATAAATCATGTGAAACTCTTGCTCCTAACGAAGGCATCCAAGAGTATTTATTTTCACAATAAATAAACATTGCCCTGCAAACACTAAAGCAGCTTACAGTAGAATAAACTGCTTTCCCTAATGACACAAAATGAAACATCTACCCCTCGAACATCAGTCTCCTCGGGCAGAAACTGCAATAAAACCTGTAACAGACTGAGAACAAAAAACACTGTTGCTTCCCAATAATTCATTCGCCAATAAAATTAAAATTCTTTTGTTTATTGTACTGCAAAAATTAATCTGCCAAGATTGAGTCCCACAAAGATGTTTTTTTTTCGTTTGCTGTCCTGTTCTTTCACGCAGGAAAAAGACCCGCATTGGGTAGATTTATAAATGTAATAAAAACCCAAAAAGGTTGAATACATGTGCTCAGCAAATTGTGATTATTTGTTCATATTACTAGCAGACGTTAGGGGTAGGTTCTTTACTCAGCGAGTCGTGAGTTCATGGAATGCCCTGCCAGTAGCAGTGGTGGACTCTCCCTCATTATGGGCATTTAAGCGGGCATTGGATAGGCATATGGAGGATAGTGGGCTAGTGTAGGTTAGGTGGGCTTGGATCGGCGCAACATCGAGGGCCGAAGGGCCTGTACTGCGCTGTATTCTTCTATGTTCTATGTTCTATGTTCTATGTAAACAGGAGGAGGGCCATTCAACTCCCTCTCCAACCTGTCCCACAGGGACAGGAGGAGGCTATTCAGCCCCTTACCCAGCCTGTCCCACACACACACATATATGTGTGAACATGGCGCAGATTGTGTTATCTCTCTGAGTCTGTAAAAAAAAAACTTCACCTTATTTGTTTAAACTGTAAAAAAAAGTTTGTTTTATTTCCTGAGCCACTACGTGCCATCGCACAACTGCGGTCCAATAGTGGATGAGCTCCGATTTGTCAGGTGATGGCCTCTTCCACAACCTGTCCCACAGGAACAGGGGGAGGCCATTCAGCCCCTTCCCCAGCCTGTCCCACAGGAACAGGGAGAGGCCTTCAACTTCTTTGAGGCTGTTACACAAGATGAACGGGAATGGTTTGATGAAAGTTTGAAAACCTGAGGGTTGAATAACGGTGAGATGAAGCTATTGTCGGTGCTTTTGTTTCGGAGGTGTGCTTTATGGGAAAAGGAGCGGACCTTTCAGTCCCTCAAGGAGAAAGTGAGGACTGCAGTATGCTGCAGATCGGAGCTGAAAAACGTGTTGCTGGAAAAGCGCAGCAGGTCAGGCAGCATCCAAGGAGCAGGAGAATCGACGTTTCGGGCATGAGCCCTTCTTCCTGCTCCTTGGATGCTGCCTGACCTGCTGCGCTTTTCCAGCAACACATTTTCAGCTTTCGGTCCCTCAAACCTACTTCACCATTTAATGAAACCGTGGCTGACGTGTGGCGGATCTTCATATTCCTGCCGTTGTGCTGCATCGCTAGATTGTACTGTTTAATAACCATGCTATAGTTGTCAGCGTTATAAAGTGCGACTGATCCAGTAACCTTTGTGATTTGTGGAAGAGAGCGCCTGCGATCATCTCTGCTGTGCTGATGATGACCTTTCGTTCTAGAATCTCCAATCTGCCAATATTTGCACACACAGTAGTAGATTAACGCTTGAGAAGATATGGTTAAAATGATCATCGGGTAAGGGCCCCACAAGGCAAAGTTAATTTGCAGGAGCTCGACTCTCAAACCTGTCTCACTCTCGACAAGTTTCACTGTCACCCCATAGTGACCGACTGATTGAAGAGTGAAGTTATGGTATCCATCACTCAGATTAGACTTTGTGATCTGAAACATCTCGTATGGTGGAATTATGATCTCCATTTGACTTTTGCTGAAGGAATAGTCACTAAAATCTGGGCAATGCACTTCGAGTTGTGAACTTCGAAAATCACCTTTCCAAAGCCCTCAGCCACTTTTCTGTCGGTGGACAATGAGGCAAGTCTCTCAAAGCTCATCAAGCAGTTGTCACACCGAGAGAAGACCTCGTTACAGCCTCGGTAAACAGGGGTTGGTGGTTGGTCAGGGGGAATCAGTGCCTTCAGACCCACTGTCAGCAGATAGTGTAAACTCTTGAATCGAAATTCGGTGTTGTGCTTGTCAATGTTTCCAAAACATTGAATTTCTTCATTCAGGACAGTAGACAAATCGCTCTTATCGATGTATAGTGTGATCGCTATAATATGCTCTTCACTAAGGTTGGGAGGCCGTTTTGGCAAGCCAGACTTACCCTGCAAATATGTTTTGCTGTTTTCCCAGTTGTCCCAATAACGTGGCCTTCAGCTCAGACTCAATGTGCGTTATTCCCAACTTATCCGAAACCTCTGTTTATTTGAAGTCATGCACAGCTGAGTTTACAGACACACCCAGGATAGATGTCTTGGGTATGGGATATCTATCCTTCAGTTTATTTCTCCAAAAAAGTACCAAACAGCAATCTGATAATCAAAACAAAAAAGACTTTAGTTGGTTACAGGACTTTGGGAACATCCACCACGAGAAATGCAATGTAAAGGCACTCCCACACTACTGACCCTCTGACAGTGTGGCAATCCCACAGTACTGACCCTCTGACAGTGCAGCACTCCCTCAGTACTGACCCTCTGACAGTGTGGCACTCCCTCAGTACTGACCCTCTGACAGTGTGGCACTCCCTCAGTACTGACCCTCTGACAGTGTGGCACTCCCTCAGTACTGACCCTCTGACAGTGTGGCACTCCCTCAGTACTGACCCTCTGACAGTGTGGCACTCCCTCAGTACTGACCCTCTGACAGTGTGGCACTCCCTCAGTACTGACCCTCTGACAGTGTGGCACTCCCTCAGTACTGACCCTCTGACAGTGTGGCACTCCCTCAGTACTGACCCTCTGACAGTGTGGCACTCCCTCAGTACTGACCCTCTGACAGTGTGGCACTCCCTCAGTACTGACCCTCTGACAGTGTGGCACTCCCTCAGTACTGACCCTCTGACAGTGTGGCACTCCCTCAG
>NW_025207133.1:0-6227 GCF_004010195.1 Chiloscyllium plagiosum | reverse complement strand
TCCCTCAGTACCGACCCTCTGACAGTGCGGCACTCCCTCAGTACTGACCCTCTGACAGTGCAGCACTCCCTCTGTACTGACCCTCTGACAGTGTGGCACTCCCTCAGTACTGACCCTCTGACAGTGCGGCACTCCCTCAGTACTGACCCTCTGACAGTGTGGCACTCCCTCAGTACTGACCCTCTGACAGTGCAGCACTCCCTCAGTACTGACCCTCTGACAGTGCGGCAATCCCTCAGTACTGAGAGCTCCGCCAGCACATTGCTGCCTCGATCGCAACGGCTTGGTCTGGAACACTACGCTGTGATGTTTGGGCGAGTTGAATTGGTCTCTTGTTGAATGTTTAGCTGGTTTCAGTGGGATCGGTGCTGTCTACGGGAAGTTCAGCTTTGACACGTTTTCCCACAGCAGGCGTGCCTGCTGAAGAATGTTGGGATGGAGTCGGTCAGCTTCCTTCCTGCATTAAAGCGCGCTGCTATTTGTTTAATACCTGTCACCTATCACTTACAACATGGAACAGCAAACCGTTTGCTCCTGCTTCCTCTTTGCGTACAATGAGCACATCCCCTTGACACTGATTGCACAGCAGGACTATACAGCTGCACTCTGCCTTAAGACACATTACCTTGTCGTTTCTTTTGTTCCTCATTGCTGTTCCTGGAATCAAGGGTTATGGAGATAAGGCAGGAACAGGATACTGATTAGGAATGATCAGCCATGATTATATTGAATGGCGGTGCAGGCTCGAAGGGCTGAATGGCCTACTCCTGCACCTATTGTCTATTGTCTATTGTCTAAGATCCAAGAAAACGTGCCGAACGACTCACTAAAGCTCGGGGAAGTGAGCAATGTCCATTCAGGAAAACCCACTGCCTCAACTGGATCTGCTATTATGGAGTGAGTGCTGGTGCCTTCGAGCACCCTCACAGCTCCAACTAGAATGTATATACCTATTAGCGTACTCAGCTAATGCTCTACTTGGATGGAAGAACATAACAGACCATAAGAAATAGGAACAGATGTCGGTCACTCGGCCCCTCCAGCCTGCTCCATCACTCAGTAGGACCGCGGCTGATCTGACAATCCTCATGACCACATTCTTTCCCCGTTACCCTCGATTCCTGATCAAGAATCTATCTGTCTCAGCCTTCAATGTACACAAGGACTCTGCCCCCACATCGTCCAAAGACTCACACTTTTCTGGGACAAAAAAAAAAACCCCTCTCCATCTCAGTCGTATATTGCTGGCCAGAATGTGCCTTCTGCTCCAACTCTCCCTAAGGGGAAGCACCGTCTCAGCATTTACCATCAAGTTCCTTCAGAATCAGATATATTTCAAACGCGACACCCCTCATTCTTCTAAACTCCAGCAAGTAGAGTCCCAACCTGTGTAACCTTTGCTCGTAAAACAATCCCTCCACATCAGGGATCATTCTCATGAACCTTCCCTGAACTGCCTACAAATAAATTATTTCTTTTCTTAAGTAAGTGACCAAAACTGCTCGCAGAGCTCCAGATGCAGTCTCCCCAGCAGCAGTAAGACTTCCCTACTCTTTCACCCCAACCCACGTTGAAATAAGGACCAACATTCCACTAGCCCGGTTCCTGATTACCTGCTACCGCTGTGTGTTGGCTTTCTGTGTTTCACGCGCAGGTTTGCCCTGGACCCTTTGTGTTATCTTTCTGATGTTTTTCTTCATTTAAGTAATACTTTTCTTTTGGTTTCCCTTCCAAAGTGACATTTTCCCACTTTTTATTCCATTTGCCTACTATCTGCCCACTCAGTTAACTGATCGATATCGCTCCGTAAATGCCTATACACCCCTCACAATCTGCCTCGCTACCTTTCTCTCTCAAGGTAAGCCTGCAGGTTGGGTCAGTAGTTAGGAAGGCAAATGCAACGATGAAATTTATTTTGAGAGGGCTTGGATACAAAAACATGGATAAACTTCTGAGGCTCAAGAGGGCTTTCGTCAGACCACATTGGGTTTATCGTTTGCAGTTTTGGGCCCACTTTTTAAGGAGTGATGTCCTGGCCCCAGAGCGCGTTCAGCGGAGGTTCACGAGAATAGTCCCAGGAATGAAAAGGCTTAACATATGAGGAATGTTTGACGATTCTGGGTATAAGCAGGATGAGTTTAGAAGGATATGGGGGCATCTAATCGAAACATTAACAATACTGACTGGCCGGAACAGAGTAAAGTTAGAGAAGATGTTTCCATTGGTAGGAGAGACTAGGACCCGAGGGCACAGCCTTAGAGCAAAGAGAAGACCTTTTAGGACGGAGATAAGGAGGAACCTCTCCAGCCAGAGGGTGGGGAATCTATGGAACTCATTGCCAGAGAAAGCTGTGGAGGCCACGTGATTGAATGTATTCAAAATCGCGATAGATGGGTTCTTGAGTATCAAGGGGATTGATCATTTTGGGGAGAAAGAAGAATGGGGTTGAAAATCCCGTCAGCCATGAATAATTGGCGAGCTGACTCGATGGGCTGAGTGGCTTAATTTCTGCTCCTATGTCTCATGATTTATTTCTGTGTCAGCTGCAAATTTGGCTCCAGCGTGTTTGCTTCCATCATGAAAGTGAAAATACTCAAGTCGACATTTTGATATGTTTTTTGCATTAGGTGCCGAACATAGCCATTGGTTTAGCTCAGTTGTCTGGAGAGCTGGCTTGTAGTGCAGAACACTGCTAGTTGTAGAGGTTTAAATCCCAACCTGGCTCTCTCACTCTCCTCACTCTCTCCCCTTGCCTCAGGTGTGGTGTCCCTCAGGTTAAACCAGCACCAGAAAACTCTATCTAATGAGAGAACAGGGCTATGGTAACTCTACTTTATCTGTTATGTTTGATTTGAAATGACTCTAAAGCTCTTTATTGCACATTTATTTTATTACATACTGTTTAATTTTCCAACAAAAGTAATTGCTGATTCTCGTAAATTATGCAATTTTATTTAAAAAGTCAGTGCCACCATTGAAACATAATCTATCACAATCATGTTCTGACACAGACTTATTTTTCTCCCAAATTGTAAAAAAGATCACATTGAAAATGTGGCATCAGAGGAACAGGAAGGTTAACGTCCGGGTCCTGCCTGAAACATTGACCCTCCTGCTCTTCCGATGCTATCTGACCAATTGTGACCTGTCCAGCTCCACACTTCACCAAAACTGACTTTTTCAGCATCTGCAGCGCTTACTATCTCCAAACGACAATCCGAAACCCACTTGCACATGAGGCAATAAAACAAAACATCAAATCATTTCCACGCATGTCCCCGTGGAGATTTCCAGAGAGTATAGGTAATGGACTTCGTTAACTCTGAAGCTGAATTCAGGTGGATTGTTCATCGAGGCTGAGTAGTGCATTAGGAAAATGCACGAAATAATTCTGATTGCCAACAAAATATATTATGTGATGCTGGCTCTCATTGGTGTTCCGGGTAAGTGAGTTTACACAGAAACTTTGCAAATATACTGCCCCTGTTTTTGCAGTGGGACTGATAGTGTGTACAAACCGTTATGCAGAGACTGCATCATTTTTATCATTTAATTTTCAAAGCGTCAATCTGACTGAATTAATTTCAATGTTTTGATTTATTGCCTCATATACAAGTAGGTTTCGGATTGTTGTTTGGAGATAGTAAGCGCTACAGATATTGAAAAGTCAGTTTCGGTAAACTGTGTAGTTGGATAAAGCACAACAGGTCAGGCAGCATTAGACGAGCAGGAGGGTTGATGTTTCAGGCTGGACGCTGATTTCAACCCTCCTGCTCCTCTAATGCTGCTTGACCTGCAATGCTTCTGTCCACCTCCCCATTCTATCCACTCTGATTGTAGTTTGCATGATTGTGATTAGTACAAATAATGTCTCGTCTGGAACCATTGATGCCTCATCAGCCTGAATCAAAGTATTTACAGCACAGATAGCTCTCCTAGTTAACAGAAACAGAAATTGCTGAAGAAACTCTGTAGATCTGGCAGCAAAGGCGGAGAGAGACACAGAGCCAATGTCTCGCATGCTTTGTTCAGAACTCAATCCATTCAACATTAACTCTGCTTTCTCTCTACGCGAGTACTGCCATACCTGCTGAGTTTCTCCAGCAATTTCTGTTTTTGGTTCAGGTCTTCAGCATCCGCATATCTTGGTGATATTTTAAGAGATTATAAGAGTGGGCGATGCTGGAACTGTACAGGACCTTGATGAGGGCACAGCTGGAATACAGTTTGCAGTTCTGGCCCCCACAATATAGGAAGCATGGGATTGTACGGAGGTGGGCGCAGAGACGATTCGTCAGGCCGTTGCCCCCCCCCCCCCCCCCCACCCCTCCCGGGGATGGAGCGATTCAGAAATGGAGAGGATAAGCTCGGGTTGTTTTGTTTGGAGCAGAGAAGGCTGAGCGGGAAGTGTATCCCATTCTGGGGATATGAGGACACCAATGGAGTTTAGAAGGATTGGGGGAGGGCATGGGATGTCTGATTGAGATTTACAGAATACTGAGAGGCCTGGATAGAGTGGAAGTGGAGAAGATGTTTTCACCAGTAGCAGAGACTAGGACCCGAGGGTCCAGCCTCAGAGAGGAGGGATGACTCTTTAAAGCTGAGATGAGTTTCAATCAGGAAACCCGCCTGCACAAGTTCATGTTCTCTCGTTATTTCCATAATCCTACTACCCTGTCTTTTAGTGAAAGACTGGAATGTAATTCTGGTGTCCCTCCTTGAGACTGCCTTCCTCTCTCTGCTCATTTAACATCCTCATTATGACTTCACACCCAATGTTTGCCTCCCAATCCTATCGGCTCTGGCTTGTTATTCCTCCTCCCGCAGCACCCCCCAAAGGATTTAGTGTGGTTGGGGGGCCAGTCGGGGCAGGTATGGAGGGGTGATGCGACGCTGGATTTGTTTTCACTCTCTTCATCGTCCCCTCTCATTCTGCCACCTCTCTATCCACACCCAAATAGCACATCCAGATGTCTATACCCTTCACTGACGGAACTCCCTGCACAGGATATGGTTATTTGCAACCTCCAACTTTGTATTTAGTCACAGCTTTGGTGAAAGCTTCATCCAATCGATTCGGGTGACCTTAAATGTCCTCTCTCTCTCTCTCTCACACACACACACTCTCCCTGTGCCTCTCATTCTCTCTCTTCCTCTCACTCTCTCTCTGTATCTCTCTCTCTTTCCCTCTCCCTTTCTCGCTCTCTGACAAGAGCTGTCGTGACTCTGTCCCCATCTGCTCTTGCCTTGGAATGCTGCTGGAATGATTACCTTACCAAGGTACAGAAAAGTACCGGCATGTTTTACCGTCTGGCTTTGACAGGGAATGAAGGAGATGGAGTTTTCCTTTGGAGTTGCAGATCCCACTTTGATATTTGGCTAATGGCCTCCCCATAGCCCTGGGGTCCCTGTGGCTTTCCTGCTCCAATCGAAAGCGACTCAGAGCATTGACCGAACGAGAAACTCTATGTTCATCATGAAATGACTTACATTTCCACTAATCCGTGTTCTCACTCTTCCACCTCATTCATCTGTCTGTAGAATTATTCACAGAATTGTGAATGTCTCCTTTTCAAACAGCCTCTCTCACTCTGTTAGCATTGCTGATGTGAACCAGGTAAGATACAAATGTTATCAAAGAGACAGCTTCATCCTCTCTCCTGACTGGTGCGAACTGACCAGTTGTGAGTTTCCTTTCATTTGTATGTAGTTGTTTTTTTTTGTAAAATCACATTCCTAACTCTTTGAGCATTTTCTTTTATTGTCGAAATTGCTCGAGGTCACAGTCATAGAGATGTGCAGCGGAGAAACAGACCCTTCAGTCCATTTCCTCCATGCTGATCAGGTATCCCAATTTAATCTAGAACGATTTGCCAGTGGCAAGTTTTTCTGAGGCATCGGTGAGGTGGAATTTCTGACTGGAAGATCCATGTCTTAATATCAAAGAAAATAAGATCAGGAGTAGGCCATTCGGCTCCTCAAGCCTGCTGTGTCTTTCAATGGGATCATGCATGATCTGACATTCCTCACTTTCCCGTCCTTTTCCCATAACCTCGCTGATCAAGTTGCTATCTGTTAGGAGAAAGTGAGGACTGCAGATGCTGGAGATCAGAGCTGAAAAATGTGTTGTTGGAAAAGCACAGTAGGTCAGGCAGCATCCAAGGAGCAGGAGAATCGACGTTCCTGAAGAAGGGCTTATGCCCGAAACGTCGATTCTCCTGCTCCTT
>NW_025207132.1:9744-12586 GCF_004010195.1 Chiloscyllium plagiosum | reverse complement strand
CCTCAGAACTAAAGGCCTGACAGCGCAGCCCTCTCTCAGAACTAAAACCCTGACATTGCAGCCCTCCCTCACAACTAAAATCCTGACAGTGCAGCTATCCTTCAGAATTAAACTCCTGACAGTGCGGTCCTCCATCAGAACTAAACACTTGACAGTGCGGCCCTCCCTCAGTACTAAACTCCTAACAGTGCGGCCTTCCCTCAGAACTAAACACCTGACATTGGGGCTCTCCCTCAGAACGACACTCCTGAAAGAGCTGCCTTCCCTCAGAACTAAACTCCTGACAGTGCGGCCCTCACTCAGAATTAAACTCCTGACAGTGCGGCCCTATCTCAGATCAAAACTCCCGACAGTGTGGCCCTCCCTCAGAACTATACTCCTGACAGTGCGGACATCCCTCAGTACTAAACTCCTGACAGTGCGGCCATGCCTCAGAACTAAACTCCTGACAGGGCGGCTCTCCCTCAGTACTAAACACCAGACCGTGCGGCCCTCTCTCAGAACTCATCTCTTGACCGTGCGGCCCTGCCTCAGTACGAAACCCCAGACAGTGCGGCTTTCCCTTAGATCTAAAAACCTGTCAGTGCGGCCCTCCTTCAGAACTAAACTCCTGACATTGCGGTCCTCCCTCAGAACTAAACTACTGACAGGGTGGCCCTCCCTCAGAACTAAACTACTGACAGTGTGTCTCTCCCTCAGAGCAAAACTCCTGACAGTGCGGCACTCCCACAGAACTAAACACCTGACAGTGCGGCCCTCCTTCAGTACGAAACTCCTGACAGTGCGGCCATCCCTCAGAACTAAACTCCTGACAGTGCGGCCATCCCTCATATCTAAACTCCTGAAATTGCGGCCCTCCCTCAGAACTGAACTCCTGACATTGCGGCCCTCCCTCAGAACTAAAATCCTGACAGTGCAGCTCTCCTTCAGAATTAAACTCCTGACAGTGCGGTCCTCCATCAGAACTAAACACTTGACAGTGCGGCCCTCCCTCAGTACTAAACTCCTAACAGTGCGGCCCTCCCTCAGAACTAAACACCTGACATTGGGGCTCTACCTCAGAACGACACTCCTGAAAGAGCTGCCTTCCCTCAAAACTAAACTCCTGACAGTGCGGCCCTCACTCAGAATTAAACACCTGACAGTGCGGCCCTATCTCAGATCAAAACTCCCGACAGTGTGGCCCTCCCTCAGAACTATACTCCTGACAGTGCGGACATCCCTCAGTACTAAACTCCTGACAGTGCGGCCATGCCTCAGAACTAAACTCCTGACAGGGCGGTTCTCCCTCAGTACTAAACACCAGAACGTGCGGCCCTCTCTCAGAACTCATCTCTCGACCCTGCGGCCCTGCCTCAGTACGAAACCCCAGATAGTGCGGCTTTCCCTGAGATCTAAAAACCTGTCAGTGCGGCCCTCCTTCAGAACTAAACTCCTGACATTGCGGTCCTCCCTCAGAACTAAACTCCTGACATTGCGGCCCTCCCTCAGAACTAAACTACTGACAGGGTGGCCCTCCGACAAACTAAACTACTGACAGTGTGTCTCTCCCTCAGAGCAAAACTCCTGACAGTGCGGCACTCTCACAGAACTAAACACCTGACAGTGCGGCCCTCCCTCAGTACGAAACTCCTGACAGTGCTGCCCTCCTACAAACTAAATTACTGACAGTGCGTCTCTCCCTCAGAACAAAACTCCTGACAGTGCGGCACTGCCACAGAACTAAACTCCTGATCATGCGGCCCTCCCTCAGAACTAATCCCCTGAAAGTGCGGCCCTCCCTCAGTACCAAACTCCTGACCGTGCGGCCCTCCCTCGGAACTAAACTCCTGACAGTGTGGTCCTGCCACAGAACTAAACTCCTGACAGTGTGGTCCTGCCTCAGAGCTAAGCTCCTGACAGTGTGGCCCTCCCTCAGAACTAAACTCCTGACAGTGCGGCCCTCCCTCAGAACGAAACTGCTGACAGTGCGGCCCTACCTCAGTACAAAACTCCTGACAGTGCGGCCCTCCCTCAGTACTAAACACCTGACAGTTCAGCCCTCTCTCGGAACTAATCTCCTGACAGTGTGGTCCTCCCACAGAACTAAACTCCTGACAGTGTGGTCCTGCCTCAGAGCTAAGCTCCTGACAGTGTTGCCCTCCCTCAGAACTAAACTCCTGACAGTGCGGCCCTACCTCAGAACGAAACTGCTGACAGCGCGGCCGTACCTCAGTACTAAACTCCTGACAGTGCGGCCCTCCCTCAAAACTAAACTCCTGACAGTGCGGCCATCCCTCAGTACTAAACTCCTGACAGTGCGGCCCTACCTCAGAACAAAACTCCTGAGAGTGCGGCCCTCCCTCTGAACTAAATTCCTGACAGTGCGGGCCTCCCTCAGTGCTATACTTCTTACACTGCGGCCCTCCCTCAGTACAAATCTCCTGACAGTGCGGCCCGCCCTCAGTACCAAACCCCTGACAGTGCGGCCCTCCCTCAGTACTAAACTCCTGTCAGTGCGGCCCTTCCTCAGTACAAAACACGTGACAGTGCGGCCCTCCCTCAGAACTAAACTCCTGACAGTGCGGCCCTCCCTCAGAACTAAACTCCTGACAATGCGGCCCTCCCTCAGTACTAAACTCCTGACAGTGCGGCCCTCCCTCAGAACTAAACTTCTTACAGTGCGGCCCTCCCTCAGTACTAAACTGCTGACAGTGTGGCCCTCCCTCCGAACTAAACTCCTGACAGTGCGGCCATCCCTCAGATCTAAACTCCTGAAATTGCGGCCCTCCCTCAGAACTGAACTCCTGACATTGCGGCCCTCCCTCAGAACTAAACTCCTGACATTGTGGTCCTCCCTCAG
>NW_025207132.1:7956-9005 GCF_004010195.1 Chiloscyllium plagiosum | reverse complement strand
CTCCTGACAGTGTGGTCCTCCCACAGAACTAAACTCCTGACAGTGTGGTCCTGCCTCAGAGCTAAGCTCCTGACAGTGTTGCCCTCCCTCAGAACTAAACTCCTGACAGTGCGGCCCTCCCTCAGAACGAAACTGCTGGCAGCGCGGCCGTACCTCAGTACTAAACTCCTGACAGTGCGGCCCTCCCTCAACACTAAACTCCTGACAGTGCGGCCATCCCTCAGTACTAAACTCCTGACAGTGCGGCCCTCCCTCAGAACAAAACTCCTGAGAGTGCGGCCCTCCCTCTGAACTAAATTCCTGACAGTGCGGCCCTCCCTCAGTACTATACTTCTTACACTGCGGCCCTCTCGCAGTACAAATCTCCTGACAGTGAGGCCCGCACTCAGTACCAAACCCCTGACAGTGCGGCCCTCCCTCAGTACTAAACTCCTGTCAGTGCGGCCCTCCTTCAGTACAAAACACGTGACAGTGCGGCCCTCCCTCAGAACTAAACTCCTGACAGTGCGGCCCTCCCTCAGTGCTAAACTCCTGACAGTGCGGCCCTCCCTCAGTACAAATCTCCTGACAGTGCGGCCCTCCCTCAGTACTAAACTCCTGACAATGCGGCCCTCCCTCAGAACTAAACTTCTTACAGTGCGTCCCTCCCTCAGTAATAAACTCCTACAGTGCGGCCCTCCCTCAGTACTAAACTGCTGACAGTGTGGCCCTCCCTCAGAACAAAACTCCTGATCATGCGGCCGTCCCACAGAACTAAACTCCTGACAGTGCTGCCCTCCCTCAGAGCTAAACTCTTGACAGTGCGGCCCTCCCTCAGAACTAAACTCCTGATAGTGCGGCCCTCCCTCAGAACAAAACTCCTGAAAGTGCGGCACTCCCTCAGAACTAAACACCTGACAGTGTGGCCCTCCCTCCGAACTAAACTCCTGACAGTGCCTCCTTCCCTCAGAATTAAACACCTGACAGTGCGGCCCTCCCTCAGAACTAAACTCCTGACAGTGCGGCCCTCCCTCAGAACTAAACTCCTGACAGTGCGGCCCTCCCTCAGT
>NW_025207132.1:0-4298 GCF_004010195.1 Chiloscyllium plagiosum | reverse complement strand
TTGAGTGGCGCTCCCTGAGTATTGACTCTCCAACAGTATGCCACACTCTCAGAACTGCCCCTCTGACAGTATGCCACTCCCACACTACTAACCATCCGAGAGTGCAGCACTTCCATAGTACTGACCCTCCCACAATGCGGCACTCCCTCAGTACTGATCCTCCAACAATGCGTCACTCCCGAAGTACTGACCCTCTACAGTAAACCGTTCCCTCAGTACAAAATCTCTGACATTCGAGTGCTCCCTCAGCACTGACCCTCTGACATCGCAGCATTTACTCAGTACTAACGCTCTCACGTTGCAACACTCCCCCAGTACTGACCGTCTGACATTGCAGTACTCCCTCGGAACTGACCACTTGACTGTGCAGCAACCTTCTAGTGAAGTCCCTCTGAAAGTGTAGGTTCCTTTTGTACTGACCCTCTGGAAATGCAGCACACCCTCAGTCCTGACCCTCTCACAATGTAGCTCTCCATCAGTACTGACTCTCAGACAATGCAACACCCCCTCACTACTGACCCTCTGACAGTGCAGGATTCACTCAGCGCTGTCCACCTGGCAGTGTGGTGCTCCCTCAGGAAGGACTCTCTGACAGTGTGGTGCTCCCTCAGTACTTACCCACTGACAGCGTGGTGCGGCCTCAGTACTGAGCCTCGGATAGTGCAACACTCCCTCAGTTCTGAATCTCCGACAAAGAGGCATTTTGTCAGTACTCTCCCTCGGGCAATGCAGCACACCCTCAGTCTGACCCTCTGACAGTGTAGCATTCCCTCAGTACTGCCATCTGACAATGCAGCACTCCCTCAGTACTGATCCTCTGACAGTGCAGCACTCCCTCAGTACTGACCCACTGACAGTGCAGCACTCCCTCAGTACTGTCCCACTGACAGTGCAGCACTCCCTCAGTTCTCACCCTCTGACCGTGCAGTGCTCCCTCAGTACTCAACCACCGATAGTTCAGCACGTCTTTTGTACTGACCCTCGGCAGTGCAGCACTTCCTATGTACTGTCTTCCCAAAGGTCTTGCACTCTTTCAGCACTGAGTGTATGCTGAACTGTGGGAGGATCAGTACTGAGGGTGCGCCACATTTTGGAAAAGCAGTGACAGTGCGGCACTGCCCCATACTGACCCTCTGACAGTGAGGCATTCTCTCAGTACTAACACTCCGACATTGTGGCGCTCCCTCAGTACTGACCATTTGATTGAGTGGCGCTCCCTGAGTATTGACTCTCCATGATTATGCCAAACTCACAGAAGTGCCCCTCTGACAGTATGTCACTCCCAAACTACTAACCCTCCGGGAATGCAGCACTTCCATAGTACTGACCCTCCAACAGTGCAACACCTCCTCAGTACTGACCCTCCAACAGTGCAACACTCCCTCAGTACTGATCCTCCAACAGTACGGCACTCCCTCAGTACTGACCCTCTGACAGTAAACCGCTCCCTCAGTACAAAATCTCTGACAATGGAGTGCTCCCTCAGCACTGAACCTCTGATAGCGCAGCATTTACTCAGGACTAACGCTCTCACGTTGCAACACTCCCCCAGTACTGACCGTCTGACATTGCAGTACTCCCTCGGAACTGACCATTTGACAGTGCAGCAATCTTCTAGTGAAGACCCTCTGACAGTGTAGGTTTCCTTTAGTACTGACCCTCTGGCAATGCAGCACACTCTCAGTACTGACCCTCTCACAGTGTAGCTCTCCCTCAGTACTGACTCTCAGACAATGCGACACTCCCTCACTACTGTCCTTCTGACAGTGCAGCGTTCACTCTGCGCTGAACGCCTGACAGTGTGGTGCTCCCTCAGGACGGACTCTCTGACAGTGTGGTGCTCCCTCAGTACTTACCCACTGACAGTGTGGTGCTGCCTCAGGACTGACCCTCAGAGAGTTTAACACTCCCTCATTACTGACCCTCTGACAGTGCAGCACCCCCTCAGTACTGACGCTCTGACAGTGCAGCACTCCTTCAGTACTGACCAACTGACAATGCAGCGCTCTCTCAGTACTGACCCACTGACAGTGCAGCACTCCCTCATTACTGACCCTCTGACAGTGCTGCACTGCCTCAGTACTGACTCTCTGACAGTGCAGCACTCCCTCAGTACTGACCCTCTGACAGTGCTGCACTCCCTCAGTACTGACCCACTGACAGTGCGGCACTCCCTCAGTGCTGACCCTCTGACAATTAAGGACTCCCTCAGCACTGACCCTCTGACAGTGCAGAAATCACTCAGGACTGACCCTCTGACAATGCAGCACTCCCTCAGTACTGACCCACTGACAGTGTGAATTCCCTCAGTTCTCACCCACTGACAGTGCAGCACTACCTCACTACTCACACTCTGACAGTGCGGCACTCCCTCAGTACTGACCCACTGACAGTGCGGCACTCCTTCAGCACTGTCCCTCTGACAGTGCAGAACTCCCTCAGTACTGACCATCTGACAATGCAGCACTTCCTCAGTACTGACCCTCTGACAGTGCAGCACTCCCTCAGCACTGTCCTACTGACAGTGCAGAACTCCCTCAGTACTGACCATCTGACAGTGTGCATTCCCTCAGTTCTCACCCTCTGACAGTGCAGTGCTCCCTCAGTACTCAACCTCCGATAGTTCAGCATATCCTTTGTACTGACACTCTGGCAGTGCAGCACTTCCTCAGTACCTTCTTTCCAAAAGTATTGCACTCTTTCAGCACTGAGTATATGCGAACTGTGGGAGGTTCAGTACTGAGTGTGTGCCACATTTTGGAAAGTCAGTGACAGTGCGGCACTGCCCCATACTGACACTCTGACAGTGCAGCACTCTCTCAATATTAACACTCCGACATTGAGGCACTCCCTCAGTACTGATCCTCTGTTTGAGTGGCGCTCCCTGAGTATTGACTCTCCAACAGTATGCCACACTCTCAGAACTGCCCCTCTGACAGTATGCCACTCCCACACTACTAACCCTCCGAGAGTGCAGCACTTCCATAGTACTGACCCTCCCACAATGCGGCACTCCCTCAGTACTGATCCTCCAACAATGCGTCACTCCCGAAGTACTGACCCTCTACAGTAAACCGTTCCCTCAGTACAAAATCTCTGACATTCGAGTGCTCCCTCAGCACTGACCCTCTGACATCGCAGCATTTACTCAGTACTAACGCTCTCACGTTGCAACACTCCCACAGCACTGACCGTCTGACATTGCAGTACTCCCTCGGAACTGACCACTTGACTGTGCAGCAACCTTCTAGTGAAGTCCCTCTGACAGTGCAGGTTCCTTTTGTACTGACGCTCTGGAAATGCAGCACACCCTCAGTACTGACCCTCTCACAATGTAGCTCTCCCTCAGTACTGACTCTCAGACAATGCAACACCCCCTCACTACTGACCCTCTGACAGTGCAGGATTCACTCAGCGCTGTCCACCTGACAGTGTGGTGCTCCCTCAGGACGGACTCTCTGACAGTGTGGTGCTCCCTCAGTACTAACCCACTGACAGTGTGGTGCTGCCTCAGGACTGACCCTCTGATAGTTTAACACTCCCTCAGTACTGAGCCTCTGTTGGGCAGCACTCCCTCAGTACTGACCCTCTGACAATGCAGCACACCCTCAGCACTGACCATCTGACAGTGCAGCACTCCCTCAGTACTGACCCTCTGACAGTGCAGCACTCCCTCAGTACTGACGTACTGACAGTGCAGAACGCCCTCAGTACTAATCCTCTGACAGTGCAGAACTCCCTCAGCACTGACCCTCTAACAGTGCAGCACTCCCTCAGTACTGACCCTCTGTCAACGCAACACACCCTTCAGTACTGACCCTCTGACAGTGCAGCACACCCTCAGTACTGACACTCACACAATGCAGCACTCACTGAGCACTGACCATCTGACAGTGCAGCATCCCCTCAGTACTGACGCTCTGACAGTGCAGCACTCCCTCAGTACTGACCAACTGACAATGCAGCGCTCTCTCAGTACTGACCCACTGACAGTGAAGCACTCCCTCATTACTGACCCTCTGACAGTGCTGCACTCCCTCAGTACTGACCCACTGACAGTGCAGAAATCCCTCAGGACTGACCCTCTGAAAATGCAGCACTCCCTCAGTACTGACCCACTGACAGTGTGCATTCCCTCAGTTCTCACCCACTGACAGTGCAGCACTCCCTCACTACTCACACTCTGACAGTGCGGCACTCCCTCAGTACTGACCCACTGACAGTGCGACACTCCTTCAGCACTGTCCCTCTGACAGTGCAGCACACCCTCAGTACTGACCATCTGACAGTGTGCATTC
>NW_025207131.1:6018-12582 GCF_004010195.1 Chiloscyllium plagiosum | reverse complement strand
CACATATTATGAAGAAGATAGATATGTATGACAATGATGAGGCTTTTGGGGAAGAAATAATAACCAGTGACATAGATGAAAAGCAGGAGTAAAGCGGTTTAGAGGAGATTTAGGAAGAACGCTATCACCCACAGAGTGTTGTTAATTTGGAATTTCTTATTTGAACGTGTGGTAATGCTAAATGTTATGAGGACATTTCAGCAGTATGTCGCCGAACACTTGAAGATCCAGAGCACACGTGGATAAGGACCAGATTCTGGAAAGTTTGGCGAGGTCAGACAGACGTGAGATGGGTGTCCCGAACGAAATCGTTCTAAGGCAAACTTTTGTGCTGAAACCTGGGTGAGGCCGCGACTCTGTGGTGCAATGGAAAGCGCGTTGAATTTCTACGCCTTTCTTAAGACTGCCATTCAAAAGTTGTGGATGCAAATCTCATCAGAGTCGAGTTTTAGTTTATGGTTTGAAAGGTGTTCAGACCAGACTCGGCTGCTCATCTGCAAAACCAGTAACATTCATGCAAATACCCAACTGTCTCGAAATGCAGCATTTTCCTCTCAGCGATGAATAACTTCGATGTCTATTTATGGTAGTGATCGATAAATATGTGTTCGCCACTTGGCAACACGATGATATGGATACGCTGGAAAAAGACATAAAAGTGCTGTGTGAGCTATGATGGTACAGAATGGCGTGGCGGGGCAGGAGCGGTGTTAAGAATGGCCTACTTCTGCTCCTTTCTGCTTGAGTCTATTCTGGCCCAGGTTTTTTAAACAATCACAATGAGAACAATATGAATCTAAACCAATTAATATTTTCTGTCTTACCTCCACTTCGCTACCCTCCAAGCTGGAATAGGTAGCTCCTGTTTCAGCTTTAGGTCAGACAGTGGAGGATTCTCACAAGTTCTCTGTCAGGCTGAACATCGCTTCACATAGGTTTCAAAGTGGACACATGGAGCAAGTGATTACATGGATGCTGGGGATTCAGGGACAGATTTCCCTTTTGTTGCGCTAGAATTCAGGCCAAGGTAATGAACGTGAATTTCTGACATTTTGAAACTTACTCTGGATTCTTGCGACTTTACTAATTAAACTCAAATTCAATATGCACTTGCATAACATGATTAATTTTTCACTATTTATAAAAAATCCATGCCACGTGCCCTTGGATGCAGTCATGCTGAAGAATGTTGACGTTGTGTACAGTGTGGGTCATTGTGCCGTATGAACATTCCAAAGGATGCTGGTGAAGTACCAGTGAATCGAATTCTCTGACGAATTGATAGCGATAGAAGGAAAATCCCAGTACAGTGGCGACATAACATTGCCTGTGATCAACGCAGGAAGCCACGGTAAACGAACACAGAATTCAATTATGCCTATTTTCACCACATTTTACTATGTCATTTTCCTGAACCTGATGCTCCATAATCGATCATCCATCATCAGTATAACTTTCTCTGCGCTGTGTTTCATTTCAGATCTTCAGCAAAAAAAAGTAATTGGTTTGAGGGGCCCAGTGGTAAGATCAGTAGCCATTGGTCATCAGTACACGGCAGCTCCAGTGGTGCAATTCGTCAGTTTGATGTAATTGCACAACAGACTGGAAGTGCGTAAGGTGCCAAAGTTGCACATTTGGTTCTCGCCAGGTGTTGGTTTTAGTGATAGTGACCAGAGATGATTGCAACTTCAAGCTGAAGAACAGTTCAAACACCGAATATTACACCGCAATAAAGGTCATTTTGGCCCTAACGTTGCACCGACCTGTGATACCAATCTGACTAGTATTTTACTATCATAATCCGCAAGTTTATACAATGACCATTCCATTGCCCTGAAAGTTGTTGAGTCTACGAGTGTTGAAGGCAAGGCGTTCAGCACCCTTACTACTCACTGATAAAGGAACCTACCTCGGTATCTATCACCCTCAATTTACATCGATGTTTCCTTGTGCTAAAATTACCATTTGAAGAAAAATGCCTTCACTGTCCACCTTATGGCAACCTCTGATCATCTTCTATGTCTCTCTAAATTCATCCCTCAAACTTCGTGTCGCTATCAAAAACCGCCTCAAGTCCCTCAACCTTTCCTCGTAAGACCGTCTCTCCATAGAAGGCAACTTCCAAGAAAATGTCCTCTGCACCCTTTCCAATACTTTCACATCCATCGTATAATGTGGCGACCAGAAATGCATGCAACTCTACGAGTGCGGCCACACCAGTTAATTTCTGAAGCTGCAAAGTGATAATTTCGCTCTGAAACTGGATCACTCTCCCAAGAAAAACTAACACACCGTACTACTTGCAAACAAACCTGTCAACGTGGGTGGTAACTTTCCGAGTTTTATATACATGGGCACCGAGATCGCTCTGCGCATCTACACTTCGAAGAATATTACAATTAGCCAACAACTCTTTATTCTTGTTGCTCCTTCCGAAGTAAATTATCTCACACTGTTCCACATTAAAATCCATTTGCCACTTCAGAGGTCAGCTCGGTAGATTATCCATGCCCCTTTGTAACAGTCAGCAGATATTGGCACTATTGACAACATCGTCGATGTTAATGTCATGTGCAAACTTATGAATCCATCATTCCATGCCCTAATCCAGGTCATTTAGAAAAATGACAAACAACAGCGGACACAAAAAGGAATCTTGTAGTACACCATCATTACTGAACTCCAGGATTATCATTTCCTATGAACTGCCACACTCTGTCTTCTTTCAGCGAGCCAATTTCTGATCCAAACCGCTAAACCATCCTCAATCCCATGACTCTGTATTTCATGCAACAGCGGACAGTGCCTTACTGAAAACCATATCCACCACATCAACCACTTTACTCTCATCCACCTGTTTGCTCACCTTCTCAAAGACCTCAATAATGTTTGTGAGGCACAACCTGCTATTCATAAAATCGTACTCACTATCCCGAATCAACTTCTTTATTTTTCGATGATCATAAATCGTATCTCTCATAATCTGTTCCAAAAACCTAGCTGCAAGAAAGCTAAGGATCACTGTTCTACAATTACGAGCATTGTCTCTACTCCCCTTCGTGAAGACGGGGATAATATTTGCTAAACTCGGGTTTTCTAGCACTAATGACATAAACACTGACGAAATAAAGCTTATAGTCAAAAGTTCTGCAATCTCCTCCCACGATTCGCAGAGAATCCTCGGATACATCCCATCAGGTCCAGGGGACAAACTTATTTTTAGACTTTCATGAATTGCTAACAATTCCTCTTAATGAATGTCAATTTCGTTTATTCTAATAGGTTGCATCTCAATACTCTCTTCGACAACATTGTGTTTTTCATTTTTGATATGACAACAAAAATACATTCAGCGTCTCTGCTATCCTTGGACTCCGCTGACAACTTCGTACTTCTGTTCTTGATAGGCCATAATCATATGCTAGACATTCTTTTATTCTTAAACTATCAATTGAAAGCTTCAGGATTGTTCCTGTCAGACAAAGACTTCTCATGCCTCCTCTTCGCTCGAAGCAGCTCTCTCTTTAGGCCCTTCCTGGTTCGCTTTTAATTCCCAAGCGTCCGACCTCAGCCTTTATATCTCATGTTTACATTCGCCTCCTTCTCCTTCTTCTCAAGAGATTCAACTTCTTCAGTAAACCCAGCTCCCTGTGTCGACCTCATATTCCCTGCATGTCGCATACATACTTACCAAGGACATGCAGTAGCTTTTCCCTGAACAAGCTCCATACTTCTGGTGTGCACAACCCTGGAAGTTACTTTCCACATGCGGTGCATCTTAACTCTTGCCTAATCGCATCATAATGGCCTTTCTCCCCGCGATACCTCATGCTCTGCACTAAATACCTATTCCTATCCATCACTAAATAAACATAACCGAATTGTGGTCACTATCAACAAAGTGCTGACTTACCTCCAAAGAGAACAGCTGGCTGAGTTCATTACCCATAAGCAAATCCAATGTGGCTTTGAGTCTTGTTGGCCTGTCTGCATGCTGCGTCAGGAAACCCTCCGCCACACATTGGATAAAAACTGACCGATCCAAGGTGCTGAACCGATAACATTTCCAATCAATATTTGGAAAGTTAAAGCTCCCCATAACAACTACCCTGTCACATTTGTTCCTATCCAGAATCATCTTTGCAATCTTTTCCTCCATACATCTAGAACATTTTTGTGGTGATCTCTCCATTCCTGATTCTAATCTCAGTCCATTCTACCTCAGCAGATTCAGCCGCGTCCTCACCAATATCCTTTTTCCTACCATAATACTGTCCTTGACGAATAATGCCACATCTCTCCCTCTGAAACGACCCTCCTGTTCTGACTGAAAAATCGAAACTGAGGTCGCAGGAACAACCATTCTCTTCAGTCCTCCGTTCATGTCTCTGAAATGGCGACAACATCGAAGCCCCAGGTAACAACACCATTCAAGCCACCTTCATCCTTGTCAGTACACTCTTGTAAACCTGAAACCAGATTTATGACAAAACCACTCACAACCACCTGCAAACTGGAGCTATAATTCAGCTTCCCACTCCGCGGCTGTATTCGTTCAAACCCTCATGAAGAGCTTTGGCAAATTATCCCCTCAGGGTATTGGTACTCTTCTAGTTCAGGCGAACACCATCCTGTTTGTAAAGGTTCATCTACTCCAGTATGAGCCCCAACTATTCAGGTATTGGAATCTCTCCCTCCTGCAATATCCTTGCAACAACATTTTCAAATGCTCTCTCCCTACACTTCACCTCACAACGACCTAGAATGGGCAACAAATCAGAGAGAACAACTCTGTTTGTTCTAGATTTAAGATGTCACCCTTGATCCCTGAAATTCTGCCATACATCCACATCACATTTATTACCGATGTTGGTGCATATGTGGACAATGACTTGGGGTTGCCCACCCTCTCCCTTAAGGATCCTTAAAACACGATTCGAGACATCACAAACCCTGGTAGCTGGGAGACAACACACAAATCATGAGTCTGCCCTATATCCACAGAATCTCAGTCTGTTCCCATCGATATGGAGTCCCCAATAAGAAATGCTCTCCTCCTCATTCCCCCACCCTTCTGAGAAAAATAGGCAAACTCTGTGCCAAAGACCTATACCCAATGGCTTTCCCCTCGTAAGTCATCCCGCCCAAAAATAACAAATATGGTATACATGTTACTGAGGGGCACGGCTACAGCAGATGCCTGCACTGTCTGCCTGTTAGCGTTTCGGCTCCCGACTGTATTCCATCTATCTATTTCTTGTACCTGAAATGTTACTGCTTCCCTATAACTTCGCTCAATTCCTCTCAGACACCAAATGATCTGACATCAAGCTACAGTTCCCGAACACAGTTGCCGAGGAGCTGGAGTTGGGTGCCTTTCCTGCAGATGTGGATATCTGGGACATTATTGAAGACCCTTACCTCTCACATTCTACAGAAAGAAATTTCAAATGTCCGCCCATCCATTCCTAATATTGTCCACATACACACACTCACACACATATATATATATATGAGAACATATATACATGCATATAAAAATGTGTGTGCACTTCCATGGATGTGTGTGCGCATATATATTTAAAAGTTGCAAAAGAAAGTTGATTGAAACGGCATTTACCTTTTAAAAAATGATTTTGTGGAGTATTCTGTCCTTGGGAAATAGCTCAGCTACTTACAACCAGCAGAAATACTTCCTGAGTGAATGTCCGTCTCTCAGTAGAGATACAGAGGTGACGTTTGAAGATGTTGACGTTTCTCATATCGCTGATCCTGTGCTGTGCTAAATTCTGGAAAGGATGTTTAGTTCGTTTCATGTTACTTATTTTGTCACAACCTCGCACAGGCCATTAAAACAATCCAAAAATTATCAGATTTTTATCATTGGACATTGTTTTCGGCAAAACTGGAACCGAAATGATAAAGACGTTTGATGTACTGATTTAAAGATTATAAGATTCAAGTAGGAACATTTTTCGAGTCTTGTCACTGGATATTTTGGGTGGAGATGGGTGAGCAGCAAATGGTCTCACTCCCTTCTCTGTGATTGCAGCCAAATGTCCAATGCAATAGATGAAAAAAATGGTGCATTTCATCGACAGGTCAGTTCGCACTCACTATAGATTAATTTCGCTTTGATTGTCGCCATCGTATAAAGGGTTAGGTGAGTCGGGATATCGGGATTCTGGTGGTAAACTGAGACATTGCGATAATTAATCCCACACTGTTGACATCACTTTATATCATAAACCAATTATGCAGCGGACTGAGCTTACCGACTTCCCTTTAATGCTGAGCAAACAGAAACAGCTCAGTTCTTTTACAATTTATGGAAGTTCACGTAGAACAAGCTGCTAAACCTTTCTTCACAACCAGCACTTTCTACACTTAGTCGTACTCAATTGGAGGTGATATGTGGTATATTTCCATTTAACGTAAACCAATTAGAAATTGTGCACCGAACGCTTTCCAGACCCGGCCGACCAGACTCCCTGTCTTGGTGAAATTCACTCATTATGTTTCTGCACGCATTTTTACAAATACTTTAGAATCAGCTTCTGACAC
>NW_025207131.1:4379-5875 GCF_004010195.1 Chiloscyllium plagiosum | reverse complement strand
GCAAAGGGGTAAACAGGCAGGCGACTGTCCTTCGAGGACTGGCACAGTCGTGAATAATTGGTACATGCTAATCTATGAATTCTCCACCTGTTGAGGTAGCCTGGCTAGCTATGCTCTTCCAGCCTCCGACCTGTTTCATTTGGATTCCAGCAGATTCCTGTCTCGACATAAGCATTCAGCCGCTTCGCTGTATGTTTTCCTCCCCCACTATTTCACCGTTACTTTACTGTTTCGACTGTATCACGTTGTTCTTCCCGCTATACTAGAGCATCTTGGCACCGGATGCTTGTCGTCCGAATGTTCCTAGAAGTAGAAACACAGATGGGGATTTCGAAAGTCAAGCAGATGAGGCTGGTCCATGGGGAAAATCACTTCACGATGTTCCCTCAGAAATAATTCCAAGCAACACGGATCATGCTTCTGTGAATGTTTGTTGCAATCAAATTCAGCACGGCCCAAGTGAGATTCGAATACACGACCAATGGTTGATAAGACCAATGCTCTAGCCCCTGCGCTATGGAGCCACCGGCAAAGAAAATGTTTTTTCTGACTAGCAGAAAATTATGAACTCTAACACAGCAAATTCCATCGTCCGAGGTTCGTGATGCAAGCTTCGTTTTCTGTTTTAAAATATGACTTGAAACCCATTCCTTTGATCACTTGTTTGATATAACACTTTGTCAGCTTCCCAATATTACATAACGTGACTGGGATCAAAATTCGTTTAAACTCCCTCCAGAGGAACAGCTTTGTAGTTTCCATTATGTGAAAGGCACGATGTAGTATTGATAGCAATTAATTGCCCTTCATTTCAACAAAGGTTACAGCTTTCTTCTTCCGTTGTTGACTAATTCGTTTCCTATAGCATTGTGCATTTACGTAGTGAAGAGAATTCACAATTTATGACCTTGGTACATGAAGGTTAGGCACCAAATGTGGAACAGTTCAAATCGAACATAATCCGGAGATTGGAATTGCATGCTATGCAGGTATCTGAGAGTGCATTTTAAAACAAAGTCTTGGGTGTCGTGTTCACTGGCTGGGTTGGCATTTATTGAACAACACTAATTGCTCTTGAGTGGGCTGGAAGACATGACAGTGATAGACAGAGCGAAGACAGTCAAGAGATTTGCAGAAATGATAAAAACGTTGGAATTCAGCTGCCCGGTAATGGGTGAACAACCCTTGTTGTTAACACTCCCACGTGCAGCAGAGTTGTTGAAAGATCTCAGGACTGCATATTTGGGTGAATAACCCGCAATCCCTGCCCTTCCAGCATGTGGGAGCCCGTGTGGAAAGATAAAGCTGCGAAGGCTGCAGTGCACGTTTGGGAAAATGTGCAGTGGTACAAATATCATTCAGGTAAGGAACAATGGAACACTGAACAGAACGCAAGTACACCCTTGAATAGAGGCAGAGGGAGTTAGGCCAGAGCAGAGGGGGAATTTGAGAGGACGGATGGAAGTGTGTTACCACCGTTTAATCCAAACGAATGG
>NW_025207131.1:0-4238 GCF_004010195.1 Chiloscyllium plagiosum | reverse complement strand
CAGCAACCTCCCAGACATCACGTCATTTCCCCGACAGTTCCACCACCTGAAAATGAACCCCACCAGCTAAGATGTGTTTCCCTCCCCACCCCTATCCCCTTTCTATAAAGAACATTCCCTCTACGACTCCCTTGTCAAGTGCACGACCCTCACCAAACTGCCCTTCCTTCCCGCCCCATTCTCATTCCAACACGGGATTTGCAAAAGCTCCACCCAAACCTCCAGTCTGTCGCAGGCCCCAAAGGAGCCTTCCACATCCATGAGAGTTTTACCTGCACTTCCACACATGTCATTGAATGTATCCATTGCACCTGGTGCAGTCTACCTATATTGCGGAAACAGGATACCTAATTACAGTTCGCTTCAGAAAACAACCCCGGGCACCGTAACAACCAACATCACTGACCCGTGGCCGAACACTTCAACTCTCCCTCCCAATCAGCCAAGTTCATGCAGGTCCTGGGCTTCCATGGCTCTCCTGAACTGACCTATGCATCAATCTTCATTCCCACCTATCCGCTCTGCGACCAATCACCACTACACCCACCTCCATCCACCTATCACACTCTCAGCTGCATTGTCCCAGCCCCATCCACTCCAATTTGTCTCTCTACCCCCTCGGTTTACAAGCTTTTTTCCTGATGATGGCTCTTGCCCGAAACGTCGATTCTCCTACTCCTTGAATGCTGCCTGCCCTGCTGTGCTTTTCCAGCAGCACACTTTCGACTCAGGAGCGAGGTAGTGGATTTTGATTTCGGGACTGAAGACAGAGGCCTCAGCTTTGCCATGATGCAATTGTGATAAATGTCTGCTCCAACAGAACTGCATGTCAGACAAGGCAGGACAGCGTTTGACCTGGAAGTAACAGGGAGGTGATCGTGTTTATATCCACCTGTAGATCTATTTGTTCTCTGTGGTGGATGCTGTGTGCATGAAAGATTCTGACGAAATTCTGGTCACATTCTAAGTGTCGAAAATCCCTCACCCTCAGACCATATCTTAGAAAGTATCCAGAGTCTTGTGAAAGTTGCTTTCCCACTCTCATTTTTGGATAACATCAATTTCGCAGGATATTAGAAGAGGAAGATTTACAAACCAATCTCCCCGCCGTGATCTGATAAAGTCGCACATTTTATCACAAGTAGAACTTGATCAGATAGAGAACATGAAAGGAAAGAAAAACCCTCTGGTTACAGTGAGAGAGAATTCGTTCTCTTATTGTGTGTGTGGACAATGGTTCTACCCATCATCAGAGCTCACAAACCACAAATGCAGTCATACTAAGGAAAGTCTATGGAAATGTGCGTATTCATTTCCTTGTCTGAGCTGAATTCCCATGGAGGCAAAGATTCCAGGCAAAAGCGATTCATCTTTTCAGAGTGTGGAAAGGGATTCACTCTGTCTCTGGCCTGCTGCAGCACCTGCTCGTTCAAAATGAGGAGAAACCATTTCAACATCTGGACTGCCGAAAATGCTTTAAAACGTCCAGCACAACGCTCATACTAATTAGAAACCTTTCATCTCGCCAGACTTTGGAAAATGTTATCAAACCTCTGTGTGCTTCATCTCTGAGAAATATGCTCATATTAATGAGAGACCTTTAAGAATTTTGGAGACGTGACGTCTGATCTACGTGGTGACCCGGGAGGAGAGACACCTTCGCTTCCAAATCGATTGGACCTGCTGTAAAAGTCCGAGTGACCGGATGGCTCATCACCTTTCTCACAATATTAACGTGTCTTTCTAAATGCCCTGACTGCAGGAAGTGCTGCACAAGTTCCTGGAGACGAACGTGTCATCAACGCGTTCACACTGTGGAAAGACATTATTCACTCTAAAAGTTCCAGGGGGCAGTTTATCATTAACGTCTTCACATTGAAGAGAGACATATCAAATGTATACTCTGTGGGATGTGCTGAACAGTCTCTGTAGAACTGATGTCCCTTCGACATTTTCACAATGTGCGAGACGTTTCAAGTGTAGTTATTCGAGGAATAGGTTCAAGCATTCAGCTCAACTCTCAGTACACCAGCAAGTTTGCAGTGGGCAGAAAGCATTTACTTGCTCCATGTGAGAAACACAGTTAGCTCACTCATCGACCCTGCTGAGACAAAAGAGGGATCCCACTAAGGGAAATAATTCACTCACTCATCGACCCTGCTGAGACAGTGCAGAGATTACATATCTCAACACCTTGTTGTTCATCATATTCAGATCTGAAAGCAAAGTTTTGATATTCTGGATAAAAATCAAATAAAACAGCTTTGTATTAAATTCATTGTCAAATGTAATTGGACGGATGGGTTTACCGAGTACTTGAGGCATCAGCACAGGTTCTCAGGGGCAAATAATGTCTGACAAATATATTAGACATCTGTGAGGAGGTAGTGAGCAAGTAAGACGAAGTCTACCCTGTAGAGGTGACCAGCTGGAATTTCTAAAAGTCTTTTGGCGAGGTGCAGTATGACAAACTGCCCAATAATGGGCAACTTCTACTTTAGACGACGGTGTGTTTGGAGTTTCCACATCCTCTCCGTTTCTGCCTGGATTTCCTCCCCAGATGAAAGATGCGTCAGTGATCCTCGTTGGCCATGGGGAATGCAGAGTTACAGGAATTGGGTATAGGTGTGAGTTTGGGTGTGATGCCCGTTGCAGGATTAAAGGAATCTTCCTGGGCCGAATGGCCTATTTCCACATTGTAGGTATTATATTAGGACAAGGTTGGTCGGAGGGATTAAGGCTTTTGTCATATGAATTTCTTTTTTTAAAAAAGGTCACAATTTCCATATAAACATATGATTTCAATTGAATCTGTTGAATGACATAAGGAGGGGATGGGCATTCTTAAAGAGGACATCATAAAGGTCAAGCGAGAATGTCAGATCGCTTTAGCACGTAAAATTAAGGATATAATCTAAACAGATTCCACAAGTACATTCAGAACTCGAGACGAAATAGGACCACTTTAAGATGAAAGAGTTCAGTTTTGTTTTTAACCTCAGCAGATGGAGAGATATATAATGTTCACTTTGTGGAGAACGAAATGGACCCTACAACTAAATATTGATGTTTATAAAGTCGTTTCCATTGAAAAGGGCAAGTGCTGGAGGACTTGGAAAATATGAAGATGGATATTTTTCCGGATTTGATCTCATGTATCCCGGAACTTTGTGGCAAGTTAGGGAATGAAACTGTTGGGCCTTTCGTAGAAACAATTGTGTAAGCTATTACTATGAGTGAGGCGCCGAAAAAATGGGGAGTGGCTAATTTTGTGCTTTTTGTTAAGAAAGGGTTACATGGAGAATCCTGGGAACGATAGACCTGTGTTTCTGACGGTGGTCTTAAGTAAGTTGTTGGATGCAATTATAAACGATAGGGTTTAAATGCATTTGGAGATACAAGGAATAAATGGGAATAACCAGAATGTTTTTGCGCGAGGGAAGTTGTATCTCACAAACATGACTGAGTTTTAGAGGGCATAACAAATATGATTGATCCGGACAAAGTGGTAGATATTGCTCACTTGAACTTTAATAAAAGCTTTTTCAAGGTTCCACATGTTTGCCTGATTCAAAAAGTGAGATCACAGAGAGTTCGGTGAGATTTCCAATTCGATATAAAATTAGATTAACAGCAGGAGGCTGGGAATAGCCGTGGAAAGTAGCTTTCAGACTGGAGGACTATTACCGATGGTGTCCCAAAAGGATCGATGCTGAGCCCACATTCATTTTTTCATTTAAATAAATGATTTCGGTGAGAAGATAAAAAGCATGGTAAGTAATTTGCAAACTTTGTCGGAAAAGGGACAATAAAAAGGTGATGGAAGATTGTGAAGAGATTTTCTCGTCAGGTCAATTCCTCTCTGTCCTCGAGTTTTTAAAGCGTGGGGAGTGGGGTTGGGGAGGGACAGTGAAGGGCCATCCATCCATCGTACAGAGCAGGTTATCAGACGTCCATCTATTCTCGTCCCAGTTTGCAGCATTTGCCCCATAGCTTTGAGTGTTCTGACTTTCCAGCGAAAATGTCAATGAGATTCGCTCTGTGAGCTCAAATGACACAACAATGGTACTGACGGTTGACTGGGTTGCAACACCTTTGAGGAACGTATTCTCAAGTTCACACACAGAGGCAGACACGCAGGCACATTCCCCAACAGTGACAGATTCCTCATCATTATACGCACTCCATGCACTTTTCGTCCGTACGTTTAAATCTTCGAGGAGAAAGTGAGGTCTGCA
>NW_025207130.1:12402-12582 GCF_004010195.1 Chiloscyllium plagiosum | reverse complement strand
TCCAGAGTGCACTGTCAGTGCAACAGATAGGTGCCACCATGGATGTGTGTGGTGTAAGACTATATGTGTGGGTATGTGGTGTGAGAATATGTGTGATCCTGTGCATGGGTGTCTGGGTTTGTATGTGTGTCTGTGTGTGTCTGTGTGTGGGCCTGTTTGTGTGGTGTGTCCCTGTGTGTG
>NW_025207130.1:5485-9686 GCF_004010195.1 Chiloscyllium plagiosum | reverse complement strand
AATTCCTAAATAACCTGATCTCGAGCTCAGTGCTCAACATAATGTTAACACAAACCATCTCACACGTGGTCATGAAATCCATTTTTCCCAGCATCAGCATTCAATTGGGTTAACACAGTTTAGATATAATTTAAACAGTACATTATTACTGAAGAATCCACAAATGTGTATATCTCATTTCTTGTTTTATAACATGTTCAGCATTTGTACTGCAGCTTTCACTTTGATATATAACTCCCAACAATGTTTGCTTCTACTTGCTGTTTACTAGATTCCACCTTACTAGATTCTGTAGAATCTGAGCGACATGGGCTCTGGGGAAAATAATGATAGATATCATCTCGCCACATCATTTATGATCTTCTCAAACTTTAATTGCTCCAGGTCTCCCGTTATGCTGATGGAGTAGAGAAGGACAATAATCTTCCAACAATGCTCTGTTTCCCCCAGAGAGCTGAGACAGCTCTAACCTGGGTGGGAACCTTACAGCAGGCTGGTAAAGTGTTGCTGCTGCTGTACAGGGTCTTAGTGAGATCACATCTGGAGTAGTGTGTACAGATTATGTCTGTTCTATGAAGAAAGGATGTTGTTATATTGGACATAGCTCAGCGATGGTGCTCTCAGATGATTCCTGCAATGAAGGTGCGAGCTTATAATGAAAGGATGATCAGGTTGACCCAGTAGCCATTGGAGTTTACAAAAATTAAGGATGATCTTATTTCAACATAGATGACAGAAGTAGTCAACAAGTGAAGTGAAATACACAGATAGTGGAGGAATCCATTCCGTTCTCCAGCCTGTTACACAGGAACAACAGGAGGATATTCAGGCCTTCGAACCTGTTACACCAAAACAGAACGAGGCTAGTCAGCCCCTGGAGCCTGATATACATTTACAGAAGAAGGCCAATCAGGCACTCGAGCCTATAACAGTAGGCCATGCTGCACCAGTATCCTGTTAAACAGCAACAGGATCAGTCCATTCAGCCTCCGCAAGTCTGTAACATAGGAACTGGAAGAGGTCACACAGTGACTGGGGATTGTTACACTGGGATAACAGGAGGCCATTCAGACCCACCGAGCCTATTGCAAGGGAATTGGATAAGGATAAAAAACTATCTGAGACTTCTTTCATGAGAAAGGAAGAGGTAATTTAGACACGTGTCTGTTGTATGGGAACAAGAGAAGACCAATCAACCCCTCGGTCCCATCTCCGGGATACAGGAGGAGACCTTTCAGTATATCCACCTGTTATGGAGAAGTATGAGGAGACCCATCAGCCCCTCAAAATGTTACACACCAACAGGAAGATTCCATAATCTCCCAATCCTCCAAAACATCGACAGGAGGAGGTCATTCTGGCCTTGGAGATGACAACATGGGAACATCAGAAAGACATCAGCCATCGAGTTTGTACACCAGCAGGATGATGAGTCCATTCAGCCACACATGGCTATTAACAGCATTTGGAGCAGATCTCTTAAAAAGGTTTGCCCATTAAATAGGAATTCAAAGAAAACGCAAAGGGTTTCGAAAGGCAAGAACTTATAATAATGGAATACATTAGGGACTAAAGTGTAACAATAAACTATTGTAATTTAAGGCTAATGGTTAGAGTCCATTGTTCAGGACATTTGCAAAGTGAAACCACAATTCGTCAGAGTCAACATGGTTTTATGAAGGCTAAATCGTGTTTGAATTGTTTGCTTGAGTTATTTGAAGATGTCACAAACAATATGGATCGTGGCAATCCTGGAGATGGAACATATCTGGTCTGGATATGTCGCTTCTCCGAAGAGTAAGTGGTAAGATCAGACAACATGGGTCTAGGAGTAATTTATTCGCTTGGATGAAGGATTGGTTAACCAACAAAATTGAGTCATAAGGAATAAATGTGTCATTTTCTTTTGGCAAATGCAATTTGTGGGGTGCCATTGATTTCAGTACTCATGCCTCAACCATTTGCGATCGATGGTAGTACTGTATTCGGTTGACGGGATAGAAAATGTGGTGCCACATTTTCAGATGGCACTTACATCGGTAGGAAATTACTTCGGAATGATGATGCAAGAGATTTAAAACTATATGGATAGGTTGGATGAATGGGCCAACGTTTGGCAAGGAAAATTAATGTGAATAACTGTGGGCTATTCAAGTTGGCCAGTATAATAGAAAGACAAATTATTATCTAAATGGAGATAAAGTTCAAAGTGTTTAGGTGCAGAGGGATCTGGGTGTCTGCTTGCACATCACAGAAAGCATGCCTGCGGGTACTGCAAGTAATGAGAAATGCAAGCATCATTTCAGCGTTTATTTATAAAAGCATAGAGTAGAAAAGTAGGGAGTGTTGGTGTAGCTATGCAAGGCATTCGTGAGGCTGTACTGGAGTACAGTTTGGGTGTCCTGCAGAATGAGGTATTTCCATTTGAGGCAATTCAGAAGTGCTTCATTAGATTGATTCCATATTTGAAGTTTTTGTCTTATGAAGAGAAATTAAGCAGTGTAGGCCTATACTCTCGAGTTTATAAGAATGAAAGGAGATCTCATTGAGGTCGGTAAAATGCTAAAAGTAATTGAAAGTGTAGATGTGGAGTGGATTTTTTTTCATGTGGTGCAATCTACAACAAGAGACTAGGGTTTTAGGATGGAGAGATGGCAGGAAAGTGGAACAGCGGCCGCATTGACATCAGCCTCATCGAGGGTTGGATTCCTCAGAGATGCTCCTTGTTCTTATTCAACTCTTCGGCTGTGTTGCACAGGAATGGGGGAGAACTGGGTCTCATACAGGAAGGAGGCACTCAGGATAAATCAGTCTCAGTCAGTTCGAGAGAACGTAATCAGTAAGGTCACACAGTAACCAGCGCTGGGTCCACAACTATTTACAATCTATATCAATGATCAGGAGGATGGAACAGATATACAGATGGTGAGTTTGGTGATGTCGCTGTGGTCAGCAAGAGATTAAATTATCGAGAGAGGGTGGAGAGTCTGCAAATAGATTCAGAGAGGTAAAGGCAATAGATAATAGTTAGGAAGGTGAAATTTAACATGATATAACCTGTCATTTCATTTACCGAAATAATAGAAAGCAATACGTTACTGAAATGGAGAGGGATTACAGGACTTAATGATACTGTGTACTGGGGTGTTCACTCAGAATCGTTCAGACATGGGAGGTTTTGCTCCATCCCTGATCATCAGCTCCCAGACACTCCAAGTTACCCTTTTTCTCTCCGTACACATGGAATACTTTGATGTGGTTGATTGGCGGTGGGGATGGTGTTTTGAAAAGTGCATCAAGGGGACGTCCTTTATCCAAGATATGTTCAATTCTTTCTACGTGAAGACCCGATGACGATGGGAATGGTTGACTGGTTCTGAATGAAGAGGCCGTGACTGCTGCCAGGGCAGGGGGTATTCACCAACATGATGTACTGCGCATGGACACACTGGAACATTAATAGAGAGAGAAAGAGAGCTGCTTCAGTTCCTCTACCTCTCCCCATTGACATGGATACCTTGCAGATGCCATGTGCACCATTGGGAATCCCACTATACTGAATACACCCGGCAGCTCCCTGCTGAGGGAGAAACAATGCTTCTCATCCATCATATATATCTTCCATCACCGAATGGTTAACATTGATGTTGAGATACTGTGAAATGATGGATGTTGTAACTACAGTCCCCATGCTCCATCCAGAGTTGGGTCACCAAATCCTCAGGTCTCCCTGAATGTCTGAGGCAGCCCACAGCACAACCTCCAGCAAAACATCCCCTGCCCTTCCACTAAATTTTCAATTACAGGAGCCAGTCAGAAACCCCTCGGTACAAGTGTTGTGAACCAGACGAGATCCCCGCAAATTATTGTAAGAAGGCCGTTTAGACCCAAGCCTTTCCTTATTTTGAATATAGATGGGAAGCGTGCCTTACCGATATGTTGTGACTGGTCAAACCACTCGACATTAAGCAAAATATAGAGCTGAAAATGTGTTGCTGGCAAAGCACAGCAGAAGGGCTTATGCCCGAAACGTCGATTCTCCTGTTCCTTGGATGATGCCTGACCTGCTTGTTGTGACTGGTCAAACCACTCGACATTAAGCAAAATATAGAGCTGAAAATGTGTTGCTGGCAAAGCACAGCAGAAGGGCTTATGCCCGAAACGTCGATTCTCCTGTTCCTTGGATGATGCCTGACCTGCT
>NW_025207130.1:1403-2851 GCF_004010195.1 Chiloscyllium plagiosum | reverse complement strand
ACATTTACTGGGTTTGGATGTAATGGATAATAAAAAAAATGGAATGGGCCATAAATCTTTAAATCTTTTTTTAAACTTGGATATGAGAGTATTAACAGAACACTGCAGGGGTCTATATATGTGCCACTCTATGAAAGAAGCAGTTATAAAATATCAGATCGGTTGCATAAAGAAAGGTCAGGTGGGCATGTTTCTAGATTCCTTCTTGACCAGTGTGAGGCTACTCCTGGTTTCAAGTGCCCTGCTACCAAATCCTTTCATAATCTTGAGACAGAGCATTGAGACTGCTGCTCAGCAACAGGCCGAAGCAATTCTGTCCCTATAAACCTCTTACAGAGGGTTAATAGAAGGCCATTCAGCCCATATTAGCCTGTTGCTACTTGAAAAGGTGGAAATCTAGAATATTGGTACATTTTGCCAACAAGGAGAAAGTGAGGACTGCAGATGCTGGAGATCAGAGCTGAAAAATGTGTTGCTGGAAAAGCACGAAACGTCGATTCTCCTGCTCCTTGGATTGTGCCTGACCTGCTGCGCTTTTCCAGCAACACATTTTTTTCAGCACATTTTGCCAATAGAATCATTCAAAACAAAGAGCAGTGTCGCTGCAGCTGTATGAGGTGTTACTGAGAGGGCACCTGGAGTACATAGCGTTGTTTGTGTTTCTGTAACTGAGAAAGGATGGACCTCCATCAGATACAGTTTAATGGCTGCTCGTAATCCACGGGCTGCTGTCTCATTTAATGTCTTGGGTCTGTTACACAGGGACAGGAGGAGACCATTCAGCCTCTCGAGCCTGTTACGGAGGGGCAGGAAGTGTTTCTTTAACTTTCTGTTACGTATAAATATTAGTTTTAAATTCGTTGTGGAATAGGAAAGACCTGATGTAAATATTAAAGTTCAATTTTGAAAGTGTTAGGCGAGCCCTGTGAAAGGCAGATTGGGATACCCTATTCGCAGGTAAAGGGATGGTTAGAAAATGCCAGGCCATCAAAACGTGGTTTCGGAGAGTCCAGAGCCAACGTATTCCTATTAGTGAGAGGGACAAGGCTGGTGGGTGCAGGGAGTGCTGGACGGCTAGATATATTGATGCTCTGGTCAAGGTAAGGAAGGAGGCATATGTCAGGTAAACAGAGCTGAGATCAAGTAAATCCAGAAAGGTGTATAAGGGCAGAAAGTGCATAGTCAATGCGGAAATCTGGTCAGAAAAATGTGGACATGAGATGGCTTTAGAAATAGGGTTAACGAGGCATTGAAGAAATTCTACAAATCCTTTAATGGTAAAAGATTAACTAGGGGGAGAACAGGGCCCCTTAAAGGTCAGTAAGGCGACATATATGTGGAACCACCAGAGATTGGAGGGATACGAAACAAAAATTTCTCCTCAGTACTTAATGAGGAGGAGGTTACAAGAGCGAGAGAATGAATAAATATATAGTGAAACATTGAAA
>NW_025207130.1:0-318 GCF_004010195.1 Chiloscyllium plagiosum | reverse complement strand
TGTCACAGTGAGAGTTTGAATAGGCTGGCGCGATTTTCAAGTGTTGAGGCTAAGGGGGGGGGGGGGGGGGGACCTTAAAGGGGTTTATAAAATCATGAGGGGCATAGATAAGGTAAACAGTCAATGTCTTATACCAAGGTTGGACGAGTCCAAAATTAGAAGACAATGGTTTCAGGTGAGAGGAGAAAGATTTAAAAAGGGACATGAGGGACAACATTTTCACACAGAGACTGCTGTGTGTATGGATTGAACAGCCAAAAGGGGTGGTGGAGGCAGGTACAGTTGCACTATTTAAAAGGCATTTGGATGGATACATGC
>NW_025207129.1:1087-12579 GCF_004010195.1 Chiloscyllium plagiosum | reverse complement strand
TTGCTGCTAGTGATCCAAACAAAGGCAGGACATTTACAATGATTGAGTTTTATTTGGGGAGAAAGTGCAATTGTTGGACCACAGTATAGTCACTCATTTGCTTAAGTTATAATCCCATACTCACTCTGATGATCATGTTGAACAGTGTCCGATATCCACTAAAATAAAGCACAGACCTGTGGATGCCGAAGATCTGAAACAAAAGCAGAAAGTGCTGCAGAAGTTCGGCAAGTCTGGCAGCTTCTGAGAAATCAGGATTACCATTTCCCAGCCCCGTGGCAAACTTTTCACAACTGAGAAACCTCGAAATGTTAACTCGGCTTTTTCTCCGCAGACCCTCCTCTTGAGATTCTCCAGCAGTTTCTGGCAAGTATCCATTCTGCTGGTCGAAGGGCCAAGTCATTTTGGTTACAATTTCTAACGGCTGGAAAATTAGATATTTCCTGTGATCCAAGCGATAGTTACCAGGGAATATTAACGTCATCTATCCCACTGAAACAAATGAATGTGACACAATTTGGAGACAGAATCATTCATTGATGGTAATAAATTGATACTTCATGAGTATTCGAGTGAAAAGCTACATGGGGAATATCAATTTTTATTTTAACCGTGGAAAATTAGTTGAATCCATTTGATCATGTTCCACTTCATGACGAATTTTCTTTTGTATTTCTCCTGGTCGTACCAATTGTTACATGACTTTTAATGTGAAAACTATTTAAATTTCAACTGATTCTGTACACAAGCAAAATAATTTTCATAACCTTGTCATTTCGTTCAACATGAATGTTGGATTTTGAATTATTGGATATCTGACATTTTTGTAAAATGTTTCCAACTGATTTGTCACATTAAAAGATTAATTCTTTTAATCCAATCATTTATTCTCCAGAAACATTTTAATTTTCATTTCAGGACAAACAGCTTTGAACATGTTGAATCATTTTATTTATTTTTATTCTGATATTACTTATCAATGGATAATAATCACATGATGACATTGATGCTTCTTTCCCCCAAATGTCATGAGAGTCATGTTTAATTAAGTTCATTATTGCTCAGTTACATCATTGCTGCAAGTTTCTAGTTGTTTTTGTCAGTCCATTATACACAGAAACCTGTTAATTTGCAGTACAATTATTACAATAAATATCTGATTAGTTTTCAGCTGAGTAACCACAGTAAGCATGTGAGTATAGCCCTGCGCTTTCTGGGTGGGAACATTATGGAGGGCTGTTGTGGAGTTCTGGTAGTGTCTCTCCTACCAGACCAGGAGGCATGTGTTCAAATCCCACCTTCAACACAGATGTGTCAGAGCAGCTCTTAGTGTTGATCCGAAAATATGTCAGCAGAGACTGAACTGCTTTCCAATCCACTTCAATCTGTGGTCCACTTCAATCTGTTATTAGTTCCAGTAGTTGCAGTATCTGGTATTCACCCTCTTCTGGTGCCTAATAGACATATCTATCTAATCATGCTGGCTTTATATTCCTGGAAGGTATTTGACAAATGTCCAGTTTTAAGATTGAAATGTCTAACAAAAATACAGTTTCAATTATTGTTTAAACCGAACTGCTAAATACATCCAATTACTTTTTCAAACAGTGAGCAGTAGGATTGTATTGCTAATCAATGCAAAAATGTCTAAATACTGTTTATTCTGAAATCTAATATAGCAAAAGCATTGAAAAAAGACATTTAGAGAATTACTATTGCTCAGAGCAACAGTTCCATTCTTTAAATCCTTATTCCCCAATCTCATAAAGAGGCAAACAGCATTCATTTCCAGTGCGGGGAAATAGACAATTCTCACTTCATATTAATCTCCAGTTTCATCACTGACCTGCACTTTATAATGAAATACCGTAATTTGCCTAAATACTGCCATGTCCTTTGATCAAATTAACTTTCTCCTTCGTGTACAGTTCATGGTTTGCCAGAGATTTGTCAGAATTTATTTCTCTCCTCTTCATATTGACAGCAAACTGGAAATATTTTGTGTTCACATGAATATAGATTTGGTATTTCTCTCACTTATCACAGATGTTTCTAAATGCCTTTCACTGAACAATTTGACTGAATGTTTAACATTTGTTGACTGCAATTGTGACGTTTAACATTGGATTTTTGATCGGTTCCTAAACCATGTAAAATTTAAACATTATTTGAATCAGTGCACACACTAAACACTGCACTAAAGCTGTACAATGGTCTTCATGATCATCTGATTCCTCATGAGTGGAATACTCTTAGTCATCATCTTATTGTGCTTGGGCTCAATAACTGCAGTGAACAATTGCTTATCCTTCAGTCCAATAAATACAACACATGGCTTCTTGTTAATAATCATTGCAGTAAATGGGTCATCTTGGCCCAGTTTATCAGCACCTACAGATATTTTAGAAACCTGTTTATTCAAGCAAAATCAAACAACTGCCTTGGCAAATGTTGTAGACTGCGTCTTTCATTTATACTCAGGTTCATTATCCACTTATTTTCTTCCTAATTCTGACAGGGAAAGTCTGAAGAACGATCAGACTAAAATTCAAATGAATTTTAAATGACTTCCTCTACAAGAAATCCAACGGAACGAAATATAGAATTCTTGAACAGCCGATAATTTTGAACAAAAGAAATTCTTTTCAAAAGTCACTGAATGACTCATGTTTGTTCAATCCAACAATATAGCATTTTAATCCTCTGTTTACTGAGCTTAATAAATGTCCAATCGACATCAGAGCAAACAGCTTTGAAAATATTGAATTGTTTCCTTTGTTAGAATTCTAACCTTCATTATCATTACTTTAAGTGAATTATATTAAAACTATCCAGGTTTACAGGTGAAGTGAATTTTAATCATCCATTTCATTATTTTCAGTCCAAATTCTATTCATTGCACCAGGAACCACAGTAACCACACAATTATACTCCTATTGAACAAACATCACAAATATATCAACAAAATCTCAGAATCTCTAAATGCTTTTCACTCCTATACTTCCTGTTCATTTTCCAAAGTTGAAATCTTTGATAATTTCTTCTAACCAGTAACAGTTAGTCATATCTCAGTTTTGCTAGCCTACGTTCAACCAGAGGCTGGTAACTGTTCATTTTAGTGAGTGAATTCAAAATCGAAGTCTCTGTCCAACAATCATTGGAATATCTAACCATATATCAGTTCATCAATCACGGTAAATCCCCTTTAACTCGTCAGTCCAGCCATTACACTGAATATCGCTCAAGAGATTGAAATATATATTGCTTTACAAAACTCAATAGTAACTTCACAATATCTATCTGCTTTCAGCCCAGTGATCTGATTGTGCAAATATTGTTAAACTTAGCAATTTTCAAAGATATTAAAGAATTGTTAGGAACAGGAAACAAATTCAACATTATCTTATTTTTTCATTCACTGGCTAGCACAGCCAAGTTGGGCTGAATGACATTTTTCTAAGCTGTAGACCTTTACGAATCAATTAAAATATTTATTTTTTAATGTGCAATAATTTACAGAAGTGCAGCAAGTACCAATTTAATGTTGAATTCAATAACAGCTCTAATTTTGTACTGATCATCAAACTACATAAATGTTCAATGAAATGCTCATAGTCAATGTGTAAAACAGGACAGTGGTGTGGACGTTAAATGATTAATTCTTGTCCTGTGTAGACATTACAGTCACTGCTTAAATTATGAGCCACAAATCTATCATTTTAAATACCTCGGACCAGTCAATCAACATAGAAGTGTAAATATCTCAATACCTGTCGATCATCTGAATGAATTAGTGTGACAAACGTTTCTCCAGGCCACTACTCTGCATAAATGTCTCATTTTTATGCACTCCATAATTTCAGAGACTGTCAAACTGTTAACAGTGCGGTCTTGTCTCAATTGAATTAAATAATTTCTCACTTCAGTGCCAACACTGAAAACACAAAGAGTTTATTTCCATCAGCACACAAATGTCTAAACATTGACTATTTATGGAATTTAATTCCAGAAACAAATTTCACAAAACATTTAGGCAAATCTTTATTATTCAAGTCACTAGTTCAAATATATAAACCCTTATTCACTAGTCCAATCAAAATGTAAAACATCAACAATTTCTTGTTCAGTAAAATGCACAAATGCAATTTCATATTCTTCAATCAGATAATTACCTACATTTTACAGCTAAATATTGCAATTTGTCTAAGTATTATCATGTCCTTTGATAAAATTAACTTTCTCATTGTTGTTCCATTGTTGTTGCCAGAAATTTCTTCATATTTTTCATCTAATCATATTGACTGTAAACTGGAAATGCTTTGAAAATATCAGAGTGTGTTCACTTGAATATTGATTTTGCATTTCTCTCACTTTTCCTCCCCCTCACATGGTGGTTTTAAATGCATGCATGCGTGGGCGGCAAGGTGGCACAGTGGTTAGCGCCTCACAGTGCCAGAGACTTGGGTTCAATTCCCGCCTCAGGCGACTGACTGTGTGGAGTTTGCACACTCTCCCCGTGTCTGCGTTGGTTTCCTCCGGGTGCTCCGGTTTCCTCCCACAGTCCAAAAATGTACAGGTTAGGTGAATTGGCCACGCTAAATTGTCTGTAGTGTTAGATGCAGGGGTAAATGTAGGGGAATGAGTGGGTGTGCTTCGGCGGGTCGGTGTGGACTTGTTGGGCCGAAGGGCCTGTTTCCACACTGTAAGTAATCTAATTTAATAGTCTGAGTGAATTTTAAAAGGTTGCTGACTTCAAGTAAGACCTTTAACACGGATTCTTAATCCGTTCCTAAAATCACATAAGATCTAGAAGTTACTGAAATCAATGCGCACACTAAACACTTCACATAAAGCCATACAGGTGTCTTCATGATCATCTTATAACTGATCAGTGGAATGCTCTTCGGAACTTTTTTTTTAGCTCAATAAACACAGTAAACCACTGGTTATCCTTCCACCCAATAAACAGTTTATTAAATATCCATCCAATAATCATTGCTATAATGTGTAATTTTGGCTCAATATATTGATAGCTGCAAACATTTTGATCACCGGTCCATTACACATATTCATCTGCTATTCAGAACAAAATCAAACACCGGCTTCTATAAATGATGTTGACTGCGTCTTTCTTTCGCAATAATAGTCATATTCAATATCTAATAATTTTCCTCTTAATTCTGATACAAATGTCTGAAGAATGATCAGACTAAAATTCATATGAATTTTAAATTACTTTACAAGGAATCCAACAGAAGGAAACATAGAATTCTTAAGCAGCCAATAATTTTGAACAAAAAAAAATTCTTTCCAATAATCACTGAATGTTTAATGATTTATTTCAATCCACCAACCCAGCATTTTAGTTCTCAGTTTACTGCTCTCAGTGAATATCGAACCAATATCTGAACAAACAGTTTTGAAAATATTGAATTGTTTCACTTGTCAGAATTCCAGCCTTCATTATCACTTCATTGCTACTACCATAAGGAAATTATATTATAATTACTTAATGCCAAAGCTGAAGAGATTTTTAAGTCATTCATTTTATTATTTTCGTGCTGTATTCTCAAACTCTCCAGGATACTGTTCACATTAGGAAGTGAATTTGAGGTCTGAGTCTCTTTCCAACAATCATTGGAGCATCTCACCATGTATCAGTTCATCAATCATGGAAAATCTCCTTTAACTCTTCAGTCCAATCATTACACTGAATATCGCTCAAAAGTTGAAATATAGTGAATTATATTAAAACTATCCAGGTTTACAGGTGAAGTGAGTTTTAATCATCCATTTCATTATTTTCAGTCCAAATTCTCAAAACCATCATTCTATTCATTGCACCAGGAACCACAGTAACCACACAATTATACTCCTATTGAACAAACATCACAAATATATGATTATTTCTTACCTCAACAAATTCTCAGAATCTCTAAATGCTTTTCACTCCAATACTTCCTGTTCATTTTCCAAAGTTGAAATCTTTGATAATTTCTGTATGTTTCTTCTAACCAGTAACAGTTGGTCATATTCTCAGTTTTGCTAGCCTACGTTCAACCAGAGGCTGGTTACTGTTCATTTTAGTGAGTGAATTCAAAATCGAAGTCTCTGTCCAACAATCATTGGAACATCTAACCATATATCAGTTCATCAATCACGGTAAATCCCCTTTAACTCGTCAGTCCAGCCATTACACTGAATATCGCTCAAGAGATTGAAATATATACTGCTTTACAAAACTCAATAGTAACTTCACAATATCTATCTGCTTTCAGCCCAGTGATCTGATTGTGCAAATATTGTTTAACTTAGCAATTTTCAAAGATATTAAAGAATTGTCAGGAACAGGAAACAAATTCAACATTATCTTATTTTTTCATTCACTGGCTAGCACAGCCAAGTTGGGCTGAATGACATTTTTCTAAGCTGTAGACCTTTATGAATCAATTAAAATATTTATTTTTTAATGTGCAATAGTTTACAGAAGTGCAGCAAGTACCAATTTAATGTTGAATTCAATAACAGCTCTAATTTTGTGCTGATCAACAAACTACATAAATGTTCAAGAAATGCTTATAGTCAATGTGTAAAACCGGACAGTGGTGTGGACGTTAAATGACTAATTCTTGTCCTGTGTAGACATCACAGTCACTGCTTAAATTATGAGCCACAAATCTATCATTGCAAATACCTCAGACCAGTCAATCAACATAGAAGTGTAAATATCTCAATACCTGTCGATCATCTGAATGCATTATTGTGACAAACATTTCTTCAGGCCACTACCCTTCATAAATATCTCATTTTTATGCACTCCATAATTTCAGAGATTGTCAAACTGTTAACAGTGCGGTCTTGTTTAAATTGAATTAAGTATTTTTCACTTCAGTGCCAACACTGAAAACATATAGAGTTTATTTCCAATCAGCACACAAACGTCAAAACATTTGTAACGCACAGAAGTTAATTTCACAAAACATTTCGGCACATCTTTATTATCCAAGTCACCAAGTCAAAATATAAGCCCTTCATCACCAGTCCAATCAAAATTTAAAATATCATCGATTTCTTGTTCCGTAAAATGAACAAATGCAACTTCACATTCTTCAGTCTGATAATTGCTGACATTTTATAACTAAACATTGTAATTTGTCCAAGTATTGTCTTTTCATCAAATTAACTTTCTCATTGTTGTTCCATTCATCATTTGCCCGAAAGTTTCTATATATTTTTCACTAATCATGCTGACTGTAAGCTGAAAATGTTTTGAAAGTATGAGAGTGTGTTCACTTGAATATTGAGTTTGCATTTCTCACACTCATCCCGCTTAGCCCGTAATGGTTTAACGTGCCTTTCACCTACACGTTTGACTGAATTTTAAAAGTTTGTTGACTTCAAGCATGATCTTTAACACTGGATTCTTAATCAGTTGTTAGATCACATATTATCTAAAAGTTACTGAAATCAATGCGTACACTAAACACTGCACATAACGTCATACAATTGGCTTCATGATCATCTAATTACTGATCAGTGGAACACTCTTAGTAATTATCTTATTGTTTTTGAGCTCAACAACTACAGGAAACAACTTGTTTTCCTTCCATCCAATAACTACAATAGGTCGTTTCTTAAATTTCCACCCAATAATCATTGTCATATTTATTTAATTTTGGCTCAATATATCAGTAGCTACAAATATTTTGAACACATGGCCATTACGCATCTTGATCTATTTATTCAGCGCAAAATCAAACAACTGCGTCTGTAAATAATGTTGACTGCGCCTTTCATTCACTATAATATTTATGTTTGTTATCGAATGATTTTCTTCTTAATTCTGACACAAATGTCCAAGGCATAACGAGACTAAAATGTACACAAACTTGAAATTATTTTCTGCAAGAAACCCAACATAATAAAATACAGAATTTTTAAACAGCTGATAATTTTCAGCAGAAAACAACACTTTTCAGTCATCAGTGTATGGTCAATGCTTTGTTTCAAACTGCCAACATCGCATTTTAATCCTCAGTTTACTGATTCCAATGAAATCCTAATCAATATCAGAGCAAACTACTTTGAAAATATTCAATTATTTCTTTTGATAGAAATCTAACCTAAATTATCACTTCACTGTCATTACCATAAATGAATCATATTATAACCATCACAGATGGAATGATTTTTAATCATTCACTTTATTATTTTCAGTCCAATATCCTCAAAACCATCAGATTATACGCAGGTCCTGCAATCATAGTAAACACACAATTATTCTCCTGTTCCACAAATATAATCTTATGACAATAGACATTAGACAATAGGTGCATGAGTAGGCCATTCAGCCCTTCGAGCCTTCACCCATCAGCGGAAACATGTTTCCTGCTGCCAGAGTGTCCAATCCTTTCATAATCTTATACGTCTCAATCAGATCCCCTCTCAGTCTTCTAAACTCAAGGGTATACAAGCCCAGTCGCTTCAGTCTTTCAAGGAATACTCACAAACTACATGTTTTCACTTCAATTTTTCTCAGTTTACATTCATTCAAAGGTTGCTTACTGTTCACTTTAGATTAAATTAGATTCCCTACAGTATGAAAACAGGCCATTTGGCCCAACAAGTCCACACTGACCCTCCAAAGAGTAAGCCACCCAGACCGACTCCCCTACCCTACACTTACCCCTGACTAATGCATCTAAGACTACAGGCAATTTAGCATGGCCAATTTGGCCTGACCTGCACATCTTTGGACTGTGGGAGGAAACCCGGAGCACACGGAGGAAACCCACACAGACACGGGGAGAATGTGCAAACTCCACACAGACAGACAGTCACCTGAGGTAGGGATTGAACCCAGGTCCCTGGTGCTGTAAGGCAGCAGTGCTGACCACTGAGTCACCATGCCACCCACGGTGACTTTAGTGAGTTAATGCATGAGATCAAAATATTTTTTCAACAATCATTGGAAGAACTAACCATATATTAATTCACTAATCATGGTAAAAATCCTTTAAAGGTTGAAATATAGACTGCTTTTTAAACCTCAATACTAACATCGAAATATGTAACTGCTTTCAGCCCAGTGATCTGATTGTGCAAATATTGTTTGATGTGGCAATTTTGAAAGATATTAAAGAATTGTCAGGAACAGGAAACAGATTCGACATTCTCTTATTGTTTCACTCATAATCCACAGACAATTCAGTGGATGGCATGGCCAAATTGGGCTGAAGGGTCTGTTTCCATGCTGTAGACTTCTTTGGATCAGTGACATTATCTATTTTTATCGTGCAATAATTTACAGAAACACAGCAAATACCAATTTAATGTTGAATTCAATGACAGCTCTAATTTTGTACTGAGCATCAAACTACATAAATGTTCAATGAAATGGTCATAGCTAATGTGCATAACAGGACAGTACAGTTAGGAGGTTAAATGACTAATTCATGTCCCGTGTAGTCATCACAGTCCATGATTAAATTATGAACCATGAGTCCATCATTTTAAATGCCTCGGACCAGTGAATCAACATTGAGCTGTAAATATTTCAATACCTGTCGATCATTTGAATACATCACTGAGATAAACATTTCTTCAGGCCACTACTTTTCATAACTTTTTATGCACTCCATAATTTCAGAGATTGTCAAACTGCTAATAGTGCAGTCTGGTTTGAATCGAATTCAATATTTTTTAACCTCAATGCCAACACTGAACACATTTCACGTTTATTTCCGATCAGCACAGAAACTGTCTAAACATTTATTATTCAATAGAATTTAATTCCACAAAAGCATTCCAAAAACATTCAGCAAGCTTTTATGTTCAATTCAATAATGCAAATATATCAACCCCAGTCGAAGCAAAATGTAAAATATTATCAAAATGTTTGAGTGGCATTAGCTGCAAACATTTTGAACACATTGCCATGACACATATTTATCTGTTTATCTGTAAATGATGTTCACTGTGTCTTTCATTCACTGTATTACTCATGTTCAAAATCACATCATTTTCCTCTTAATTTTGACACAAATGTCTGAAGAATGATCAGACTAAAATTCACATGAATTTTGAATTACATTCTCTGCACTAAATCCAACAGAAGGAACTATGGAATTCTTGACTGGCCGTTAATTTTGAACAAAAAAAAACAATCTTTTCAATAATCACTAAATGCCTAATAGTTTGTTTTAGTCCACCAGTCAATCCTCAGTTAACTGATCTAAATGAATATCTCATTAACATCAGAGTAAACAGATTTGAAAATATTGAATTAGTTCACTTGTTAGAATTCTTTCCTTCATTATCACTTCATGTGTCATTACAGTAAGCAAATTACGTTCTATCATAACTATCCAAGTTCTCGGATGAAGTGATTTTTAATCATGCATTTTATTATTTTCGGTGCAGTGTTCTCAAAATCACCAAATTATTCCTGAAACCACAGTAAACACACAATTATTCTTCTGTTCGACAAACACCAAAAATATCTGATTATCTCTCACATCAGCAAATTTCCTGAACCTTAAATGCCTTTCACTTCAATACTTAATGTTCATTTTCCAAAGTTAAAAAGCTCGATAATTAATGTATGTTTTTCTAACCAGTAACACATGGACATATCTTACTCTCTCGCAGAGCACTTCAGAGAACATCTCTGGGACACCTGCACCAACCAACCCCACCGCCCCATGGCCAAACATTTTAATTCCCCTTCCCATCGCCAGGAGGAAGAATGCCTCATATTCCACCTCGAGACCCTTCAATCTCAGGGCATCAATGTGGACTTCACTAGTTTCCTAATTTCCCCTCCCCACACCTTACCCCAGTTCCAACCTTCCAGCTAAGCATCATCCTCATGATCTGTCCTACCTGTCAACCTTCCTTCCCACCTATCCGTTCCACCCTACTTTCCGACCTATCACCTTTCCTCCCACCTCAACCCACCTATCACACTCACAGATATCTTGCCTCCTCCTATTTGTCTCTCTACCGCCTCGGCTCACAAGCCTCATTCCAAATGAAGGGCTCTTGCCTGAAACGTCGATTCTCCTGCTCCTCGGAAGCTGGCAGCGCTGCTGTACTTTTCCAAGACCACACTCTCTACTCAGTGGCGAGGCAGTGGATTTGTGTTGGGGACTGAAGGCAGAGGCCTCAGTTTTGCATGATTCAATTGTAGGAAATGTCTGCTCCAACAGGACAGGATGTCGGACAAGTCCGGACAGTATTTGACATCAAGCGAACAGGGAGTTGATGGGATTAACATCCAACTGTTGACCTGCTCCTTCTCAGTAGTGGAGGCTGTCTGTATGAAAGATTCTTGCAAACGTCCGGTCAAATTGTTGTTGTCTCCATCTCTTAACTTCAATCCTTATCTTCAGGCACAATCCAGAGTCTGTGATAGACTCTTTCTCATTCTCTTGATTCTTAAAAATATACATCATCAATTTCGCAGCATATTAGAAGGGAAAGACTTTTTT
>NW_025207129.1:0-937 GCF_004010195.1 Chiloscyllium plagiosum | reverse complement strand
TCAAAATATCTATCTGCTTTCAGCCCAGTGATCTGATTGTGCAAATATTGTTTGATGTGGCGATTTTAAAAAATATTTAAAAAGTTGTTAGTACAGAAAACAAATTCAACATTCTCTTATTGTTTCACTCATTATGCACAGACAATTCACTGGACAACATGGACAGGTTGGGCTGAATGGCCTTTCTCCATGCCGTAGATCTCTATGACTCCATGACAATGTCGATTTTTAAATATGCAATAATTTACAGAAATGCAGCAAGCACCTATTTAATGTTGAGTTCAGTGACAGCTTTAAGTTGGTACTGATCATCAAACTACATAAACTATCAATGAATACTCAACGTGTATAACAGGACATTGTACTAAGGAGGTTAAACGACTAATTCTTGCCCACTGTAGTCATCATAATAAATGTTATAACAACAAACTATGAAACCGTCGTTTTAAATGCCTAGGACCAGGGAGTCAGCACAGGATTTCTCAAAACATGTCGGTCATTTGAATGCATTAGTGAGTCAAACATATCTTCAGCCCACGACCCATCAAAAATGTCTAATTCTTATGCACTCCATAATGTCAGAGAACGTTAAACTAAAGACAGTGCAGTTTTGTTTGAATGAAATTAAGTATTTTTTCACTTCGATGCCAATATATTAAAAAAAACTTTATTTCCAAACAGCACGTGAATGTTTAAATATTGCAAATTCAAGAAATGTATTTCCTGAAGATCATTTCAAAACGCATTGAGCACATCGTTGTTGTTCAAATCAAAGATGCAAATATATAAATCCTCATTCACAATTGCAATCAAAATATTAAAAAAAGGTTTCTTGTTCAGTGTAAACAAAACTGAGCCAATTATTCTTCAGTCTGCTGGTCACCTGACCTTTTTTATTGAATTCTCATAAAAATTCTTTGACCAAGTAAAATTTCTA
>NW_025207128.1:2130-12573 GCF_004010195.1 Chiloscyllium plagiosum | reverse complement strand
AATTGCAGCAGCTTTTCCTTCTCTTTTGTAAAACTCCCAAAGTCACTTCTTCCACTTCCAGAAAGCATTTGGGAACTGAAAGTGCCATTTCTCTCACTTTTAATGTAACTAACTACCAGTAGCTGAAATTAAACAGATTTTTCTCACCTAAGTTTTATTGAAAGATCTAGGACACTAATCTCCAAGTGTATTTAAATCTGCTGGGAACTTTTGTACTTCAAATCTGTTCAAATCCCGGATGTGATCCATCCAAATCTGTCCAAATCCCAAATGTTGAGCCCACAATCTGTTATGACATGGAGGTCAAACCCCTCTTTTAATTAAAACTAAAACATCCAGAAAAGCTCGCCTCATCTCGTAATCTAAGTTTGAATAAGTGAAAGGAAATTGCTGATTTCTAAGGTTTAAAGAAAACAAATTATTTTTCTAACTTGAAAACTAAATGAAAGTATGAACAAATCCTTTTTTACTATCTAATCCCTATCTGACCAAAATTCTATGAAATATGGTTCTAATAACACAATGATTAAACATTAAATCAACTTAATCTCTCAAAGTCCACACTGTCTCTGATGTTATCTTCCTTCCGATGTTCTGAATCTGTTGCTTGTTTCTGTCCTTCTGATTCTCTTGTCTCTCCCTGGGGCATTATCTTACTTCTTTACTGCTTTTACTGGAAAAGGTACCTTTGATAGATAGTGCCTTTGGAGATTTCTTTGAGAATAAGATGCTTATTTCGTCAGATGACAGTTCCTCTCACTAATTCTGAATTTTTTTTTAATATATATAATCCCCAACATCTTACTCTCGCATTGGTCCGATGTTGTCATTACAATACATTCAAATTCAGTTGGTCTTTGGTATCCTGGGTTTAATTTAAGTTAATTGGTTAAATGTAAACTGTTGTCAAAACAGCAACCAGAACTCAGATATCCATTTAACAGCCAATTGTTACATGTATCTATTTTGGAAGAGCCTGTCTCTTAGCTGTTCTGTATACTGGCTGATTTTGCTGTACTTTAAACTCAGAAAGCACTTTCTATGTGAAGTACGCTGTTCGTAACAACACTACTTCTACCAATGCCTTATTTCCCTTTCTATTATTTGCCTCCACCTAAATGGACTCAACATCATCTGAGTCTAGATCATCCCTAACAACTTCTTCATTTCATCTCTTAATAATAGTGCTACCCACCCCCTTTTCCATTCCGCTACCCCCACCCCGTATCTCCTAGAGGTCAAATAACCTGGCAATGTTAAGTTCCCAGTTTGGATGGCCCTGTAAACATGTTTTCATCATGACACTGTGATCACATTCATTTACCTCGAACTGTGCCATATTTCGTGTGTTAAGATACAAAGCCTTTAAATTTGTTTTATGACTGAATTTCCTTGCATTTGGTGCAGTATGAAATTCACACGTTCTGCTCCTTTTTATTTTCTGGAAACAATCAACTCTAATCAATCACCTGTAATCCTACCTTCTGATTTATGTTTGATTGTCTAATTTTCAATACAGCTGAACTCCCAAATAACTATCAAAAGCACTCAAAAGGTCAACATTTATTGCTTATCACTAGTTTTCAATAGACAAAGTAAGCTAAGCTGTTTCATCAGCTATTACAGTGTATATGGTGGGATAGGTCTCCCAAGCATTAACAAGTAACCTTTACAACAAGTGCTATAATGAAATATTTGACCCAATGTTTAAGTAAATAACAAGGTTTAAAGGAATTATTAAAAAGGCAGGAGAAACAGGGATGTAATTGTAAAGACTAGTTCCTTAGCAGATAAAGGCATTACTTCCAGTAATTGAGTGATTAATATCAAAGGTAATTCATGAGGCAAATCAGAGGTACTTTAACCTCACATGATATCAGCAATTTGCAAGAAGTGGAATAGCAAGTTAAGGGTTCAATAATGTGAATATTAAAACAAAAATTTTGCTGGACAGGGAGACAATTTAACTCAATAAGCATTTCATTAATGGATCAATGTGTTTTCCTGGGATTAAGAACATGGGAAGCAGATTTTATGAATGAACTTAACTTTGTTTGCTCACCAGAGGATGTGACTAATTTATCAGAGATCAGAATTCTTGAAGTTTGAAGATAGCAAAGAGATAGGTCAGGATAGTTTCAATAATAGCAAGTTTTGAGACAATAGTTGGTACTTGCAGTAAACTTGGTAAATTCATTGTGTTTATATCTCTGTCTCAGCTAACTTGATGGCGATTCTAATTCTAATCCGAGGACGGTGCGGCCTCTCCCTGTGCATCACTTACTACCTGGTGGCAATAGCAGTGAGTGATTTTCTTGTCATCATCACTGCTGTCATTCTCAACCGGATCAGCCGCATTTACTTTCAGAACAGTGTCCTGTCCATCACCCCCATGTGCAGTGTCAGTTCAGTGCTTGTTTATTCTACACGGGATGGCTCAGTCTGGCTGACCGTGGCCTTCACTATTGACCGTTTTATAGCTATCTGTTGTCAAAGCCTTAAGACCACATATTGTACCGAGAAAACCGCTTCACTGATTATCGGGTTGATCTGTGTCATAAGCTGGGCTAAGAATATCCCTTTCTTCTTTGTCTATCGGCCTTTGTATGTCTTGGATGGGGTGCCCTGGTTCTGTGACATCAAGTCTGTCTTCTACACGTCGCCAATCTGGCAGGCCTATGACTGGTTGGATCACATCCTAACCCCGTTTCTTCCATTCTTCCTCATTCTCATGCTCAATGCCCTGACAGTGAGACACATTTTTGCAGCCAACAGGGCCCGGAGGAGGCTTCGGTGTAATGGGAATCATGAAGACCCAGAGATGGCCAACCGCAAGAAGTCCATTGTCCTGCTTGTCACTATCTCGCTTAGCTTCCTCCTCCTGTGGGCTACCTATGTTGGACAATTCCTCTTTGTGCGGGTCACAAATGAAGGCTACTACACAAGCCTGGATTTCAATAACCCACAATACATCCTGCAAGAGACGACCAATATGCTCCAGTTACTCAGCTCCTGCAACAATGTCTTCATCTATGCGGTGTCACAGATTAAATTTCGAGAGGAACTGAAGAAGATGCTGATATGTATATTCACCATGCTCATTGCTCGGACTAAACAGTTATGAAATATAAAATTGTTTTTGCATTATTTTAGTTCTGTCGGTATGGCTTAGTGTATTGCAGTCTTTAACTGGAATCAGAAATTCTTGGTTAAAAGGCCCCACAGGTGACAGATGTGAATCCCAAACACACATGGGTTGGGTAAAAATATATGTCCCTCACTTAACTTCGCAGAGATCAGACTTCTGCTTATTTATCTAAACAGTTGCATCCCCCTTCTTCATGGAAATTTGCTTCTGTGTGCGATACATTACAATAGGAAAATGCTTAGTTTACTGCAAAGTTCCTTGGCACATCCTAAGGTCAAGGAAGATTTTTTTTCCTCCATTCGTTCCTCTCTTTTTCTTCCTCATTCTCTCTTCTTTCTCTTCCTTCTCTTTGTTTTGTTCTTGGTCTTTCTACCTTGCTTTCACTTTTCCTTCCATCTTTCTTTCTCACTGGCACCTGTGTTCAATTGGGGTTCCATTTGCATGCTGAATACTCTGAAATTTAAAATAAAGTGCTTGATAAAACAGGAGTGTATTTTTCAATAAGCAATGAATTGTGATCTTCGGTGAATGACCTGAATGATGTGAGACACCTAATCATCCATGATTTTCGAATGATATATTGCCAGACTAGGGTAAGCTTGCAAAAAGAGCACATTAGTTTAACTCACTGGAGAGCCTTTGCAGGATCTCTTAATCAGTCTTATTTTTTTAAAAAAACTGTTAATTCACTCAATTTTACAGTCTTAATTAATGTCAGTCACCCAGACATTAAAATTCCAATATGGCTGCACACTTATTACTTGAATTCATGGTTTCAACAACTTTGCAGAATGCCGTTTGCTCTGACAACACAAGGACATTGGCCCCAACATGATTCAAGTGAAATCCATCCCACTGGATTATCCCCCTTCTAGCCCAGGTATTGGTGTCAGTTCCTCATTAACTAAAGCCAATCCCTCTCACATCAATCTTTGATACACAAATATAGTCCTTGACTTCATTTACACTGTGCCTGGTCACGTACTGAACAGGTAGTAATCTAGATATTAGTATCTTGGAGGTTTATTTTTTAAAATTTGGTTCTTAACTATTGAAAATATTTCAGCAGAACCCCCTTCATAGTCCTATCAATGTTGGTACTGTATGGATGGTGATAACTGAGTCTGTGCCCTCCCACGCCAAGATTTTCTCCAGCACTAAGCACGTGTTCCTAAACCTAGCATTGGGCAAGCAGCTAGCCTTCAAGACTCGTGCTCACAAATGCAAAGAAGACTATCTATCCTCTTTTAGACTGCCCCCTTCCACACTTCCTATTTCCACTCCCACTTGAATGGCTGCTGTATCATAGTGTCACTGCAAGAGAGGAAAGCAGAAGGAGAAACCAATCAATTAGCTTAATCTGTGTGACTAATAAACAAGAGGTTACAGAGAGCAAGTTAAACAAACAGGGCAAGCAAGAACATGGCAGGCAATGAGGGAAAGCTTATAGATTAAACTGCATTTATTTCCATGCAGGAGGCCTGCTAGGTAAGGCAGATTAGCTCACGGCATGGATGGGAACGTGGGACTGGGATATTATAGCAATTACAGAAAGACAGCTGGGGAGGGAGTCAGACTGGCAGCTCAATGTTCTGCGGGACAGATGCTACAGGAAAGATAAAAGGGAGGTAAGAGAGGAAACGGAATGATGTTTTGATTAGGAGAAACATCACAGCTGTCCTTAGAGAGGATATTTCTGGGGAAATCACCCAGTAAAGCTATATTTTGTGGAACAGAGAAAAACCAAGTGGGTGGACACATTGACGAAATTATACTATAGGTCCCCCAATAGTCAGCAGGAAATTGAGGAACAAATATGCAGTGAGATCTCAGATAGCTATCCGAGTACTAGTGTTGTAACGATAGGGGACCTTAACTTTTTAAACACGCATTGGGACTGCTGTAATGTTTAGGTCTTGGATGAAGACAAATTTGTTAAATATGTTGAAGAAACTCTCTCAATCAATATGTAGATAGATTTAGAAAGGAGAAAAACTCAAAATTCACTTGGGAAATAAGGCATGGCAGCTGACTGAAGTTTCAGTGTGAGAGCACTGTGGGACCAGTAACCATAACTTTAGTAGTTTTAAAATGGTTATGGAAAAGGATAGGCCTTGTTTAAAAGTTCTAAATTGGAGCAAGGCCAATTTTGACCATAATAGAAATTTTCAAAACTTGATTGGGGAGGTTATTTGTAGGTAAAAGGGATGACAGGAAACTGGGAGGATTTCAAAAGTGAGAGAATGAGAGTTCAAAGGCAGTAATTTATACGTTCATAAAATATAGGAGCAGAAATCAGGCCATTTGGCCCATCGCGTCTGCTCTACCATTCAATAATGGCTGATAAGTTTCTCATCCCCATTCTCCTACCTTCTCCCTGTAACCCTTGATCCCTTGACAATCACAAACCTATCTGTCTCAATCTTAAATATACTCAATGACCTGGCCTCCAAAGCCTTCTGTGACAATGTATTCTATAGATTCACCACTTTCTGGCTGAAGACATTTCTCCTTAACTCCATTCTAAAAGGTCTTCCCTTTACTAGAGTTGAGAAACGAAGGCAAAAAAAAAAATGGAAGTTACGTACAGACCTTCCAGCAGTGGCCAGGACCAGAGATGCAAGATGTACCAGGAAATAGATCGGACATGTCAGAAAGGAAAGGTCACGGTGATCATGGGGGTCTTCAATATGCAAATAGAATGGGCGAATAATGTTGCCATTGGATCCAAAGAAAGGGAATTAATGGAATGCTTACAGGATGGCTTTTTGGAATAACTTGTAATGGAGCCCACAAGGGAGCAGGCTATTCTGAACTTAGTGCGATGTAACGAGCCAGACTTTATAAAAGATCTTAAAGTCAGTGAACTGATCATAATATGATAGAGTTCAGTCTGCAGTTCAAAAGAGAGAAAATCAGATGTAATGGTGTTACAGTTAAATAAAGGTAATTACAAGGGCATTCGAGAGGAACTGACGAAAATTGACTGGAAGCAGAGCCTAGTGGGGAAGACAGTAGGGCAACAATGGCAGGAGTTTCTGGGTGTAATTGAGGACACAGTACAGAGGTTCATCCCAAAGAAAAGAAAGATTACCTGGGGGGATTAGACAGCCATGGCTGACAAAGGAACTCAGGAAATGTATCACAGAAAAAGAGAGAGCCTATAATGTGGCCAAGTGCACTGGGAAATCAGAAGATTGGGAAGACTACAAAAACAAACCGAGGATAACAAAGAGAAAAATACGGAAGGAGAGGATCAAATATGAAGGTTTCTTTCAATACACAAGAAACAAACGAGAGGCAAAAGTAAACATTGGGCCACTCCAAATTGATGCAGGAAGACTAGTGATGGGAAATAAGGAACTAGCTGAAGAACTTAATAAATACTTTGTGTCAGTCTTCATAGTGTAAGACATGAGTAATATCCCAACAATTAAGGAGAGTCAAGGGGCAGAGTTGAGTACGGTAGCCATTATAAAAGAAAAAATACTTGAAAAGCTAAAAGTTCTAAAAATTGATAATTCTCCTGGCTCCTCTCCCTAGAGTTCTGAGGGAGGTCACTGAGGAAATTGTGGAGGAGTTGGTTGTAATCTTTCAAAAATCACTGGAGTCAGGGAAAGTCTCAGATGATTGGAAAATTGGTAAAATTCTAGAATCCATCGTTAAGGATGAGCTTTCTAAATTCATGGAAATGTAGGGTCAGATTAGAACAAGTCAGCATGGATTTAGTAAGGGGAAGTCGTGCCTGACCAACCTGTTAGAATTCTTTGAAGAGGTAATTAGTAGGTTTCACCAAGGAAATCCAGTGGATGCTATTTACCTAGACTTCCAAAAGGCCTTTGATAAGGTGCGTCATGGGAGGCTGCTGAGTAAGGTGAGGGTCCATGGTGTTCGAGGTGAGCTACTGGCATGGATTGGGGATTGGCTGTCTGACAGAAGGCAGAGAGTTGGGATAAAAGGTTCTTTTTCGGAATGGCAGCTGGTGACAAGTGGGGTCTCGCAGGGTTCAGTGTTGGGGCCGCAGCTATTCACTGTATATATAAATGATCTGGATGAAGAGACTGGGAGCATTCTGGTGAAGTTCGCCAATGATCTGAAGTTAGGGCAGGCAGCTAGTACTGAGGAGGTGGGGAGGCCGCAGAAAGATTTAGACAGTTTAGGAGAATGGTCAAGAAATGGCTGATGAAATTCAATGTCAGCAAATATGAGGTCTTGCACTTTGGGAAAAAGAACACAGGCATGGACTATTTTATAGATGGTGAGAAAATTCATAAAGCCAATGTACAAAGGGATCTGGGAGTGCTAGTACAGGATTCTCTAAATGTTGACTTGCAAATTGAGTCCGTGGTTAAGAAAGTAAATGTAATGTCATTTATCTCAAGAGGGTTGAAATGTAAAAGCAGTGATGTGCTACTGAGACTTTATAAAGGTCTGGTTAGGCCCCATTTAGAATACGGTGTCTGGTTTTTGGGCCCCACACCTCAGGAAGGATATACTGGCACTGGAGCGTGTCCAGCAGAGATTCACACAGATGATCCCTGGAATGGTACACCTAACATGTGATGAATGGCTGAGGATCCTGGGATTGTATTTATTAGAATTTAGAAGGTTGAGGGGAAATTTAATAGAAATTTGCAAGATAATGCATGGCTGAGAAAGGATGGATGCTGGGAAATTGTTTCCATCATGCAGGGATACTAGGACTCGTGGGCACAGCCATAGAATTAGAGGGGGTCAATTTAGAATGGAAATGAGGAGACATTTCTTCAGCCAGAGAGTGGTGAGCTTGTGGAATTCATTGCAATGGAGTGCAGTGGAAGCCGGGACATTAAATATCTTCAAGGCAGAGATTGATAAATTCTTAATCTCGCAAGGAATTAAGGGCTACGGGCAGACTGCGGGTAAGTGACGTTGAAATGCCCATCAGCCATGTTTGAATGGCGGAGTGGACTCGATGGGCCAAATGGCCTTACTTCCACTCCTATTTCTTATGCTCTTATGGTCTTACTCTAAGGCTATGCCCTTGGGTCCTAGCCTCTCCTACCGATGGAAACATCTTCCCAATATCTACTCTGTCCAGGTCATTCAGTATTCTGTTTGTTTTAATTAGATTCCCCCTCATCCTTCTAAACTCCATTGAGTATAAACCCAGAGTTCTCAACGCTCCGCAAATGTTAAGCTTTTCATTCCTGGGACCATACTCGTGAATGTTCCCTGAACATGCTCCAGGGCCAGTACATCCTTCCAGAGATAATGGGCCCAAAATTGTGCACAATACCGCAAATGTAGTCTGTCCAAAGTCTTATAGAGCCTCTAAAGTACATCCCGCTTTTATATTCATGTCCTCTCAAAATAAATGCCATCATTGCATTTGCCTTTCTAACTAGTGACTCAACTGCAAGTTTACCTTGAGAGAATCCTGGATGAGAACTCCCAAGTCTCTTTGCACTTCAGACTTCTGAATTTTCTCCCCATTTAGAAATTAGCCCATACCTCTATTCTTCCTACCAAAGTGCATGACCTCACACGTCCCCATGTTGTCCTCCATCTACCACATATTTGCCTACTCTTCTAATCTGTCCAAATCAATTTGCAGCTTCCCCGCCTCCTCAGTGCTACCTGTCTCTCTCTACCGATCTCTGTATCATCTGCAAACATAGCCAGAATGCCCTCAGTTCCTTCATCCAGATCGTTAATATATGAAGTGAAACATTGTGATCCCAATACCTTGTCGAACAACACTTTTCACCAGCTGCCATCCTGAGAAAAACCCTTTTATCCCCACTCTCTGCTAGACACCCAATCCTCTATCCATGCTAGCACCTCGCCTCTAACACCATGGGCCCTTACCTTTCTCCGTAGGCTCCTGTGCAGCACCTTGTCAAATGCCTCTTCAAGTCCAGGTAGATAATATCCAATGGCTGTCCTTGGTCTAACCTGCTCATTACTTCCTCAAGGAATTTTAACAGGTTTGTCAGGTATGACCTCCCCTTGATGAAACCATGCTGTCTTTTCCCTATTTTACCAAACACTTCCAAGTATCCAGAAATCTCATTCTTCACAATGGATTCCAGGATCTTACCTATGACCATGTTAGGCTAATAGTCTGTAATTTTCCATTTTCTGCCTTACTCCCTTTTCAAACATGGGTGCCACATTAGGGATTTTCCAGTCCTCTGGAACCCTCCATGATTCTAACTATTCATGTAAGATCATCACTAAGTCTTCTGCTATCTCTTTAGTTATCCCACTTAGAATTATGGGGTAGGTTTGCTAGCACTCTTCGGGGGAGTTTAAACTAATTTGGCAGGGGGATGGGATCCGGACTTGTAGTCCAGCAAGTAGGTTAGCTGTTTTTCAGGATGTCCAAGAATGTAGGGAGGCTGTGAAGAAGGTAGCACTGACGGGGAATACTTGCGGACACAGAGATGGGTTCAAGTGCATATACTTCAACACAAGGAGTATCAGAAATAAGGTGGGTGAACTTAAGGTATAGATCGGTACTTGCGACTACGTTGTTGTGGCCATCACGGAAATGTGGATAGAAGAGGGACAGGAATGGCTGTTGGAGGTTCCTGGTTACAGGTGTTTCAGTAAGATTAGGGAGGGTGGGAAAAAAGGAGGGGGGGTGGCATTGCTAATTAGAAATGGTATAACGGCTGCAGAAAGGAAGTTTGAGGGGGATCTGCCTCTGGAGGTAGTATGGGCTGAAGTCAGAAATAGGAAAGGTGCAATCACCTTGTTGGGTGTTTACTATAGGCCCCCCAATAGCAGCAGAGATGTGGAGAAACAGATGGGGAAACAGATTTTGGAAAGGTGCAGAAGCCACAGGATAGTAGTCATGGGCGATTTCAACTTCACAAATATTGATTGGAAGCTCTTTAGATCAAGTAGATTGGATGGGGCGGTGTTTGTGCAGTGTGTCCAGGAAGCTTTTCTAACGCAGTATGTAGATTGTCCAACCAGAGGGGAGGCCATATTGGATTTGGTACTCGGTAATGAACCGGGACAAGTGGGGGGCTTGTTAGTGGGTGAACATTTTGGTGATGGTGACCACAATTCTGTGACTTTCACCTTGGTTATGGAGAGAGATAGGTGCGCACAACAAGGTAGATTTTATAATTGGGGGAAGGGAAATTACAATGCTGTAAGGCAGGATTTGAGGAGCATACGTTGGGAACATAGGCTGTCAGGGAAGGATGTGGTGGAAATGTGGAACTTCTTCAAAGAGCAGATACGACGTGTCCATGATATGTATGTACCTATCAGGCAGGAAAGAAATGGTCGGGTGGGGG
>NW_025207128.1:0-1683 GCF_004010195.1 Chiloscyllium plagiosum | reverse complement strand
CCTGTGGGAGTGGTAGAGTCAGAATCTTTGGTGACCTTTAAGCGGCAATTGGATAGGTACATGGATGGGTACTTAAGCTAGGACAAATGTTCGGCACAGCATCGTGGGCCAAAGGGCCTGTTCTGTGCTGTATTGTTCTATAATCCCTTGGGTCCAGGCGATTTGTCCACCTTCTGGCCATTTTGTTTTTCTAGCACCTTCTCCTTGGTGATGGCCACCATACTCAGCTCTGCACCCTTAAGCTCTTGAATTTTTGGGATATTACTCAGGTCATCCACTGTGAAGAATGACAGGAAGTAAGTATTCAGTTCCTCAGCCATTTCGTTGTTCCCCAGTACTATCTCCAGCATAATTTCCAGCGGTCCAATGTCCACTTTTGCCTCTCTTCTTCCATTTGCATATCTAAAGAAACTCTTACAGTCTTCCTTTATACTACTGGCTAGCCTACCTTCATATTTAATCTTCTCCCTTGTCCCTTTTTTTTTCTTGCCTTCTATTTGTCTTTGTAAGCTTCCCACTCCTCTGGTTTCCCACTGCCCTTCGTTACATTACATGCTTTCTCTTTGCTTTTATGTTATCCCTAACTTCCCTAGTCAGCCATGGTTGCCTCATCCTCCCTGTATTATGATTCTTTTTCCTTGGGATGAATCTCTGTTGTGTCTCCTGAACTACTCCCAGAAACTCCTGCCATTACTGTTCCACTGTCTTTCCTGCTAGGCTCCTCTCCCAGTCAATTCTATCCAGTTCCTCTCTCAGGCCTCTGTAGTTGCCTTTATTCAGCTGTAATACTGTCACCTCTGAGTCTATCTTCTCCCTCTCAAATTGCAGAGTAAATTCAGTCATAATATGATCACTGCCTCCTATGGGTACCTTCACTTTAAGCTCCCTTATCAAGTTTGCCTCATTGCACAACACTAAACCCAGGATTGCCTGTTCCCTGGTAGGCTCCATCACAAGCTGCTCCAAAAAGCCATGTTGTAGACATTCCATAAATTCCTTTTCTGTAATCCACTACCAACCTGATTTTCCCAGTCCACCTTCTTATTGAAATCCCCATTTACCTTTCCTACACATCTTTTCTATCTCCTGGTGTATCTTGCACCCAACTCCTGACTACTATGTGGGAGCCTGCACATAACTCCAACTATGGTTTTTTAACATTTGTGGTTCCTCAATTCTACCCACACAGAGACTACACCATCTGATCCCATTTTGTTTCTTACTATTGATTTAATTTAATTTCTTTCTAATAAGGCATCCCCTCCCCCTCTGCCCACATGTCTATGTTTTCAATTGAATGTATACAGAGTCATAGGAACGTACAGCATGGAAACAGACCCTTCGGTCCAACTCGTCCATGCCAACCAGATATCCCAACCCAATCTAGTCCCACCTGCCAGCACCCGGCCCATATCCCTCCAAACCTTTTCTATTATTCATGAATAGATAGCTCCTAAACAATCCTGATCCCCTTGCAGCCATATCTCCGTGATGCCCACCACGCCATACCTAGCAATTTTGATCTGTGCCACAAGTTCATTTATTTTATTCCTTATACTGCACGCATTCAGGTATAACACCTTCTGTCCTGTACTAACCATCTCTCTTCTCATTGTCATTCGTTTGTCCAGTGTGTTTGAAGTTTGATTTCAAACCCTTTCCAAACACTCTGTCCTATTTGTG
>NW_025207127.1:0-12573 GCF_004010195.1 Chiloscyllium plagiosum | reverse complement strand
ATAAAAGCTAAAAAAACCCGTGGTTGTTGTAAATGAGGAACAAAAACAGAAATTGCTGGAAAAGCTCAGCAGGTGTGGCATCATGACAGAAAGCAGAGTTAACATTTTGGGTCAAGTGAACCTTCTTCAGAACTGTTCTGAGGAAGGGTCACTTGACCTGAAAAGTTAACTCTGACCTTTTCCCCAGATGCAGCCAGACGTGCTGAGGTATTCTGTTTTTGTAAAGAGTCTGGTTGAGCAGCAGACAGTGCTCAGGGAGAGGGATGGAGTTTGTACTGGGAGCTGAAGAGGATGGCTTTGATCTTCCCAATGTGTTTCACAGTGAGCCTGGCTCCTCAGTCCTGACTGCTCTTAGCTGCTGTGATTGTCACTGATTGGACACTTATTATTAGAGATTCTGACCACAGCAGAAAGCCCCAGTGTAAAAAATAACTGCAAAGACTGTCAGATCGCAAAGTTGAAACTTCACCAAGAGAGGAAGTGAAAGAAGGAGCTCGGAGCAGCTGGACGTTTATTACTGAGACGGGAAAAAACTGTGAACGGTCTGCACTCCCTGGAATCTGACAGCACATAAGAACATAAGGACTAGGAGCAGGAGTAGGCCTGCTCCAACATTCAGTAAGATCATGGCTGATCTTTTCCTGACCTCAGCTCCCCCTACCCACCCCCTCACCATAACCCTTAATTCCTTTACTGTTTATAAAATTACCTGTCTTAGCTTTGAAAACATTTACTGAGGAACCACTTTGCTGGGCAGGCAATTCCATAGATTCACCACCCTCTGGGTGAAGAAGTTCCTTCTCAATTCAGTCCTAAATCTGCTCCCCCCGCACAGCGGGAGGCCATTCAGCCCATCGTGTCTGTGAGTGATCCAATTAGTCCCACTGCCCCTCTCTCTCTCATCATATTGCAGCAAAATTTCCCTTTTCAGCTCAATCTCTTGTTGCCTTTTGTCGACCTGGTCTACAGCAGAGACTGCCCCTAACCTGGGCTCCAAATTGGTATCTCATTCATTCATTGGGAGACAAACTGCCTGGGCTGGGAAATGGAGCTCAGGAACCTGAATATTCTCTCTCCCCTCCTGAGGGACACTTGATGCTGAGGGGTTAGTTAAATGGAGCCCTACAATATATCCCTACCATGCACACTTCCCATTCTGTGTGTAAAACGCTGGAGCCTGCCAGCAGGATATTCAACTGCAGGAGCCATCATCAATTTGACTAATTCTGACCACCCCAATTCTCCGTAACATTCCAACTCATTACTAATATCAAATCTGGCCATCTCCTCCTTGGTGTGAGATAGGGAATGGGCCACTCCATTTCAGACAATTTGGAATTTATGGAACATTGATGGAAGAAGCTGGGGGAGGTCATCAGAATCATGGAGTTTGGAGATGGGATGAACAGGAATAAGGGTTTCTATGGTCAGCGGGCTGATGTAGTGCAGACACAAACAATGTTGTGGAGATTGAAATAAGAGACCAATGTGATGGAGAGGATGTGGGATTTGAAGCTCCAATCCTGGAGGGTCCAGTGGGAAAGAGGCCCAGGCTTATTGCTGTCCATTGGACATTCCAGTGGGATGGAGGCCCATGTTTACTGATCTCTGTTGGAGGTTCCAATTGATTTCAATGAAATTGGAATGTTGGCATTTCTTGCAGCAATGGGAATCTTGGTATTTATTATAAAAGGACTGGATTACAGAAATAAAGAAATATTGTTACAATTCTGCGAGGCATTGGTGAGACCACAACTGAAGTATTGTGACTAGTTTTGGTCTCCTTACTTGGTGAAGGATATGGTGGTACAGGATGCAGTTCAGAGGATGTTCACCAGACTGATTCCCGGGATGAAAGGGCTGTGATATGAGGAATGGTTGAATAGCTTGGGCTTATACTCACTAGAATTCAGTCGCACGAGGGGAGATCTGAGTGAGGTATATAAAATACTTAAGGGGATTGATAAGGCAGACATGAAACAGATGTTCACTCTTGTGGGCCAGTCTCAAACAATAGGTCATAGATATAGACTGAGAGAGGTAGCATCAAAACTGAGATGAGGAGAAATTGTAGGTGGCCTGGTGGCGCAGTGGTTAGCACTGCTGCCTCACAGTCCAGGCACCCGGTTCGATCCAAGCCACTGGCAACTGTGTGGAGTTGACCCATTGTCCCCCTGTCCGCATGGGCTTCATCTGGGTGTTCTTTCACAGTCTAAGATGTACATATTAAGGGGATTAGCTGTGCTAAAATATCCGTAGTGTCCAAGGATGTGTAGGGTTACTGTGTCTGGGTGGAATGCTCTATCAAGGGCCGGTGTGGACTTGTTGGGCCAAATAGCCTGTTTCCATACTTAGGGATTCGGTTCTATTCTAACTACTTCTCTCAGAGGGTAGAGAATCCGTGGAAATCACTGCCCCCAGAGCGCAGTAGAGACAGAATCAATTAACAGATTCTAGAAAGAAACAGATATCTTTCTGATGAAAAGCAGGATAGAGGGCAATTGGGAGCAGTCTGGAAAGTGGAGATGAGGATACGATCAGCCATGATCATGTTAAATAGCAAATGGGCTTAAAGGGTTGAATTACCTATTCCTGCTCCTCATTCCGGCAATGAGATCCTTGTTTACTGCTTTCTATTGGAGGATCCAGTTGCAAGAAGTCACTTGTTTACTGGTCTGTATGGGAGGTTCCAGTTTGAAGCTGGTCCATATTTACTAGTCTGTACTGGAGAGTTTAAGGAAATGGAGGCCTTTCTTACCTGGATTCTACTGGAGGGCCCAACAGGAATAAGATCCATGTTTTCTAGTCTCTGCTGGAGTATTCAGTGGGAAGAAGACCCATATTTACTGGTCTGGATTCGACGTTTCAGTGGCAAAGAGGCCCAAGTTTAACGGTCTTTACTGGAGAGTGGGAATGAATTCCATGCTTACTGGTCTCCATTTGACTGTCCAATGGGACATGGACAACAGCATGAGTGTGCAGCTCCTTTCCTTTCTGTTGTAACTGTGTGATAGTCCAATCCTCATCCCAGTAAAACTGGAGCCTGACCCTGGAAAGGGAAGGAGAGGGGAAAGGATTGGAACATGTTGTGAATGGACAGGATGGGTCAGTGGGTCAGAGCCTGTCCTATCCCTCCAGCTCACACTGATGGCCTGAGGATCTCCTCTCTCTGCTGGGCCTTCATGGAATGAGGTTTCTGCCCAAACCAGTCCCCAGTGAGAACAGGCCAACAGCACAGAACTGTCCTTCATTTAACAAGAATCTGGTCGTCTTCCTGAGAGAGAGGCCAAATCCTTGTCAGTGTGGGAAATATGGCTTTATTCCAGGAGTAGACATGTTCCTGGGGTCAAGGGTTAACATCCATTAGTGGGGCAGAGCAGAGGGAGATTTACCCTGTATTTAACTGTTACCACCTGAGACATTGTGGGAAAGAGAGAGAGGGGGAGAGAGAGAAAGAGAGCGAGAGGGAGAGACAGTGAGTGTGTGTGCGTGTGTGTGTGTGTAAGAGAGAGCGAGAGAGAGAGTCTGAAGCTGTGTAAGATGAGTAAATGGGGAGATAGAGAGAGAGGTAGAGGGAGGTAGAGATGGTGAAGTTGAAGACTAGATATATAGAGAGAGTGAGGTTGGTTATGAGACTGTGTGACTGAGAGGGAGGAAAGAGAGAGAAATACAGAGTCGGTGTGAGGCCAGGAGTAAAGGGTATCTAGTGAAAGAGAGAAGACAGACAGACAGACAGGTTCTGGTCACCACATTATGAGAAGGATATGACTGTACTCGAGAGGGTGCAGAGATTTCCCAGGATGCTGCCTGGCCTGGAGGGTCTGAGCTATGAGGAAGGATTGGAAAGGCTGGGATTGTTTCTCTTGGAGCAGTGAAGGTTGAGAGGGAACCTGATAAAGGGCTATAAGATTATGAGGGGCAGAGATAGAGTGGACAGGAAGGCAATTTTTCCATAAGTAGAGGAATCAATATCCAGGGGCAGATATTGAAGATAACACAGACATACAACGCTAGAAACAGGGAGTAGGAGTAGGGTTAGGGTTAGGGTTAGGGTTAGGGTTAAGTTCAGGGTAAGGCTTGGGGTTAGGGTGAGGGATTGGCCTTGTGAGTCTGCTCTGTCACTCAATACGATCATGCCTGATCCTCTCCCTCAATGCCAAGCTGGGATTAGTATTGTTAGGTCATTGATGACCTGTGCAGACTTGTTAAATGCTGTTCATGGCATTGAGCTTCCGATTGAGAGATAGAGACAGAAAACAGAGAGCAGGAGAGAGAGAGAGAGAGAGTGTGTACATTGTGGGATTGAGTGAGAGAGGGCGAGGCATTTAGCTGCTGCCCCAGGACTCAGAGTTGCAATGTCCTGGAATAACGCCTGCTATAGAGATCAGTTAGAGAGTGACCGGAGGGAGAGAGAGAGAGAGACAAAGAGAGAGGGGGGCAATGAGAGATTGAGGGGATGAAGACAGAATGAGTGAGGAAATAGGTAGAAAGATAAGTGAAAGAGAGGAATGGATGATAAGAGAGAGACATACGGAGAGAGACCAACCAACACAGAAGGTAAGGGAGATAAACAGAGTATCAAACATACATGGAAAAAGCGAAGGATATAAGTGGCTATATAATTGTGAGAAGACAGTCAGAAATGGAAATATAAAAAGAGGGAGTAAGTCAATGAATGACAGGAATATATTCAAGTGAAAGCGGAGAAAGGGAAAAATGGGAAAAGGGAGGGAGGAAGGAGGGAAGGAAGAAATAGTGAGAGAGAGAGAGAGAGAGAGAAAGAGAGAGAAGAGGAAGTGTGAGGGGCTGACGTGGCTCTCTCTGCCTGATGCCATTTACATACTGAGGAACACCCAGTCAGACTCTCACAGGCTGCAGCTTTATAAAGCAGAGCCCAGTGAAGGGAGAGTTTATCAGGAACCCGGCACAGGGACAGGAGCACACACCATGATTTCACACCTCCAGCTGATCTGGCCCCTGGCATTCTGTGTCGCAGGTACAAATCTCTCTCCTTCCACCTTGAATCTTTAGCTGCTCTCCATTTCACTCCAATTCCACTGACTTGTGATTGAAGGGAAAATGCTGAATGCTCAGTGTCTCCAACAATCTCTCATTTGACAGGCTCTTTCTGTGACAGTTCTGATTTCACTGTGTTTCTCTCTGACCCCTCAGGTATCAGTGGGGACATCATCATGACGCAGTCTCCCCCGGTGCTGTCAGTGGGACTGGGCCAGACTGCAACCATCACCTGTAAATCCAGTCAGAGTGCCAGTGGTGATGTTGAATGGTACCAGCAGCGAGAAGGTCAGAAACCCTCTCTCCTGATCTACGATGCAGCAACACGATACACAGGAGTCTCCAGCAGATTCACCGGGAGAGAAGTGTCCAGCACACACTTCACCCTGACAATCAGCAACGTTCAGAACGAGGATGTCGCTGATTATTACTGTATGCAGAGTGAGAGCTGGCCTTGGCACAGTGATGCAGAGTCGTACAAAAATCTCAATACACATAGTCCCACCTCCTGTACTGACACATCCCACAGTTATGTTAAAATTAAACTGAATAAATTAAACCATATTGGGATTGTCACTATCCCCTACACACTCCAGTCCCTGTTGTGTCCACCGCTCACTGAAGGCCTCAAGTTTCCCTCTTACACTCCATGGTCACATGGGAAGAACAGCTGCAAGATTTAACAAATAAAAAAATGTTCACAAACTGCTTGAGCACTGCTAGACACAACGCAGAGCCAGAGAGATAGAGAGCATGATAGAGAGAGAGGGGGGAAAATGGAATGAGAAAAACAGAGAAAGAAGGCATGGGAGACAGATACAGACAGAGAGAAGGTAAGTGTGAGTGAGAGACAGAGAGAGACAGGGAGAGGTTGAGTGTGAGTGAGCGACAGACAGAGACAGGGAGAGGGTGAGAGTGACAGAGGGAAGCAGAGAGCAGAGGTTTTTGTACTGCCTCTGCAATGGAAGCTCTCACTGTGGCTTACGTTTGGTAAAGGAACCAAGCTCAGACTGAGTAAGTAAACCTCATTCCTCCGTTATTAACCCTTTCAATTTCTAAACACACTTTCTAAAATACAAATGCTGAATTGTTGAAGGTGTTAGTGGGGAGCTGCAGTGAATGAAATGGTTGATTGAGGAGCACTGTGTCTAACAGCGTGTCCAGCTGTATTTCTTTCCTTCCATTGCCCCCTTTAAAAAACAAGATATAAGTCAGCAAGTTTTACTCACTGTGTGGAGGAGCTCTGTCCATTTGCAGCCTGTGGTCCCATTCCTGCAGCATGGAGTGAAATCAGTGAGTAGCCTCCTGCCAGTCTCAGTGTGACGGACACGGGCAGAGTTTGATGTGAGCTCTGGCTCCCTGTCCCAGTCTCTGATCTCACTGACCTCAGCAGCAGCAGCAGCAGCAGCAGCAGCAGCACAGTGAGACACCGAGCTCCCACCTCCCCCAGCTTTAACTCTGCTCAATCACACAATCACAGAATTGTTACAGTGCACAAGGAGGCTATTCTACCCATCCTGTCTGTACTGGCTCTCTGAATGAGCAATTCACTGAGTGTCATTCTCCTGCCTTCTCCCTGTCACCCTGCACATTGTTCCTTTTCAAATAACAGTCTCATTCCCTTCGGAATGTTTCAATTGAAGCTGCCTCCACCACATTCTCAGGCAGTGCATTCCACACCTTTACCACTCATTGGCTGTAAATGTTGTTCCTCATCTCACTTTTGTTACTTTTCCCAATTACTTTCAATCTGTGGTCTCTCGGTCTCATTCCTTTCTCAATTGGGAACATTTTCTCCCTATTTACTCTGTCTTGACGCCTCCTGATGTTGAATTCTTCAAACAACTTTCCTCTCAGCCTTCATTTCTCCAAGGAAGACAATCCAAACTTCTCCAATATATTTTCAGAGCTCATGTTCCACATTCCCAAACCTTCCATGGGAATTTTTTTTACCCATCTTCAAAGTATTCATATCCTGCATGAATTATTCACCTTATCTGTTCCCCGTAATCCCATTTGCCTGCATTTTGGTCATTTCTTCCTCTATCTTTCTCTAAACCTTTGTAAGGTCACTCCTCAGAACCTTCTGCTTCAGGGTAAAAAGTCTCAGCTTTTCCAGCCTCTCATAGTCCTGGAGTCATACAGCGTGGAAACAGACTTTTCGGTTCAACTTGTCCATGCTAACCAGATATCCTAAACTGACCTCATCCCATTTGCCAGCATCACTCTTTATAACTTAAACCATCCAGTCTCGATGACATCCTTGTCATCTTGTTTACACTCTTTCCAGTTTAATGACATCTAGCCAATAGCAGGGTGACCAGAAATGTGGCCTGATCAATATCTTGGAGAGCTGAAACATAATGTCCCAACTCCTGTACTCAATGCTCTGACTGACGAAGGCAAGTATACGAAATGCTTTCTTTACCACTCTGTCTCCATGTGATACCAGTTTCAAGGCACTATGTGCCTCCCTACCTGACAAAACTCCCCATGTCCCCATAATTAACTGTGTTAGCCCTGGACTGGTTTTTGTACCAAAATGCAACACCTCATTATTATCTCAATACGTATTGAGATAAATGTATTGTAAATGTATTCTCAAATAGCCTTCGTCACTGCCCATTAAGCCACCAATTTTGGTGTCATCTGCAAACTCACAAACCATACCTCCTATATTTTCATTCAAATATTTTCTATAAATGATGAACAATGACGAACCCCGAACCAATCCTTTTACCACACTGCTGGTCACAGACTTCCAGTCTGAACAATAACCTTCTACCACCACTCTCTGTCTCCAACCATTAAGCCAATTTTGTTTCAATTGGCTTGCTATCCCTGGATCCCATTTGATTTAACCTTACTAACCAGTTGTCCATGCGGTACCTGTCAAAGGCCTTGCTAAAGTCCATGTAGGCAATATCTACCACTCTGCCCTCAGCTATATTCTTGGTCATGTCTTCAAAAGGCTCAATCAAATTTTTGAGACTCGATTTCCCACTTACAAAGCCTTGTGGACTCTCCTTAACCAATCCTTGTCTTTACAAATGCATGTAAATCCTGTCTTTCAAAATCCCCTCCAACAACTTACTCACCACTGACATCAGACTCACCAGTCTATAATTCCTTGCAGACCTTCTTAAATAATGGCACGATATTAACCATGCTCCAGTCTTCCAGCACATCACCTGTGGCTGTTGATGATCCAAACATCTCCGCAAAGGGTGTCGCTGTCTCTTCCCAAGCTTCACACAAAATACTGGGATTGACCTGTTCAGGTCCTGGGGATTTGTCTACCTTTATGAGTTTAAAGAACCGGTCACCGCACCTCTTCTCAAGACAGCAACATTTATTTCCTTCACTTCACTACCTTTATTAGTGGTAAATATTGAGGCAAAATATTAGTTTTGTGACTCATTCATATTCTGTTTGAAAAAAAAAGGTGAAAATTTTGAAGTGTGAGATATTTGGAGATTATCCATGGAATACGATCTATGATCATGACTTTACTCTGGATTGTCCTTTGTCCTTTTCCACTGTCACCCTAAACCTTGTGATACAATTGTCACTCTTCCCTAAATGTCCTCTCACTGACACTTGATCTACTTGTGCCTCCTCATTCCCAAGATCTAGGTTTGGAGAGCTTTGTTTCTCATTGGAATGGGAACACACCGCTGGAGAAAATTCACCTGAACACACTCTCAAAACTCTGGCCCCTCTTTGCCCTTCACACTGTTACTATCCCAGTGTGAATTCCTTGCAGATTCCCCTCTACATCCTTCCCACCCGTCGGTGACCTACAGACTGCACTGAACAATCTGATTACACCTTTTTTTGTTCCTTATCTTGAACCAAATCGCTTCTGTTCTTGACCCCCCTGGGACATCCTCTTTCTCCAACTCTGCACCGATCTCCTTAATTAATCCCACACCTCTCACCCTTTCCCCTCTTTCCTATCTTTCCTGAAAACCTTGTATCCAGGAATATTTAACACTCAGTCCGGTCCTTATTTGAGCCTCATCTGTTAGAGCAACAACATCAGATTTCCGCTTGGCAATCTGCGTCTGTAACTCCCCAATCTTATTCGCCTCACTCCGTGCAGTCCCATACATGCACAGTCAGCTGGGTTTAGAAATTATTATTCTCTCCCTCACTCTGAAACTGCCTATTAAGTTACTATTCCTTACTCTTCCAGGATTCTGTGTCCCTTGGATGTTCTCTCCTGGCTCCCACAGCCCTTCCATGTCAGCTTAAACCCTCTCCAACAGCACTAGCAATCATCCCACAAGAAACTCAGTTCCAGCTCTGTTCAGGAGCAACCTATTTATTCAATATAGGTCACATCTCTCCGAGAATCATTCCCAAAATGCCAAGAATCTAAAGCCTTCCCTCATGGACCATATTTCCAGCCTCACATACATCTGCTTTATCCTCCTGTTCCAATTCTCACTTATGTGGGGCACTTGGAGTAATCCAGAGATTTCTGTTTTTGAGCTCCTGCTACAAATTTCCTGCCAAAGTTCTGACTGCAGGACCATACCCCTTTTCTCCCTCTGCCACTGGGACCGATGTGGACCACCACTGCTGCCTGTTCCCCCTCTCCCCTCAGGGTGCTCTGCAGCTGCTCAGTGACATCCTTGACCCTGGCACCAGGGCGACAACACACCATCCTGGATTCCCATCTGCAGCTGCACAAATACCTATCGATTGCCCCCCGTTCTCGAATCTCCTCTCGCTATCGTTCTTCCAGTATTCCTTGTGCCGTCCCTGTACAGCTGTGCCCGCTCCCTCCACCCCCCCCCCCCACCACCCCGCCCGTGGTGCCAGGGACTTGGTTGTGGCTGCACTCCCCAGATGAACCATCATTCTCATCAGGATTCCAAACTGAATCCTAGTTGGAGAATGGGATATACACAGGGAATTCCTGTACTAGCTGCCTGGTCCTTTTGGACTGTCTGCTGCTTCCCCATTCCCTCTCTCCCTGCATACTCTGAAGCTGCAGAGTGACCACATCTAGAAACGTGCTCTCCACGGAGCTCTCAGCCTCACGGACGCTCCGCACTGACACCAGCTGCTGGTCAAGCTCCGAAACCCGGAGCTCCAACTGCTGTCACTGACCACACTTCCAGTAATCATGGTATTCCATAATCTGGGAAACACACTGAAGTTCCCAAATGGAACTGGATGCACATTCTTTCCACTCTTTGGTTATCTCTTGGCAAAGTTCTGATGACAAACAGCTACAGCAGGGCTCACGGTCCAGTGCTTTTAGGGTTCTGGGGTTTGGCAGAGTCTCTTCAAAATACCAAAGGACCTTATGATATCGGAGCAGAATTAGGCCATTCGCCTCATTAAGTTTGCTGTGCCATTTGGTTATGGCTGATGTGTTTCTCACAACCATTCTTCCATTATGTTTGATTGCCTTTCCAATCAAGAGCCTATCAATATCTGTCTGAAATACACTCAATGATTTTGCCTCCACAGCAATGATTTCCACAGATTAACCACCCTCTGGCAGAAGAAATTCCTCATCACAGTCGTAATGGGTTATCCCTTAACTCTGCGACTGTGCCTTCTGATCTGATTTTCTCTTCCTTGTGGAAAATTCTTCTCCACATCCACTCTATCCAGGCCTCTCAGTATTCTGTAAGTTTCAATGTGATCCCTCATGGCCTTCTGAACTCCATCAAGTACACATCCAGAGTCCTCAACCGCTCCTCATCAGACCAGGCTGTCACCCCCAAGGTCATTCTTATAAACCTCCTCTGGACCTCCTCTAATACAAGCACATCCCTCCTGAGGTACAGGTCCCAAAACTGTTCACAATATTCCAAATGCAGTCTGGCCAGAGTCTCATACAGCCTCAGCAGGACATACCTGCTCTTATATTCTAACTCAGGTGAAATGAATGCTAACATTGCATTTGTCTTCCCAGTTGCCAACTGAAGCTACATGTTAACCTTCAGAGAAGCCTTGAAGAAGACTCCTAAGTCCCTTTGTGCTTCAGAATTCCAAATTTCCCCATTTAGAAAGCAGTTTGAGCTTCTATTCTTCCCACCAAAGTGCATAACCTTATACTTTCCCACTTTGTATTACATCAGCCACTTCTTTGCACACTCTCTGAGCCTTTCCAAGTCCTTCTGCAGCCTCCCTGCTTCCTCAACTCTCTCTGTCCCTCCCCTCATCTTTGTGTCATCAGCAAATTTACCAACAATGCCCTCAGTCCCTTTTCCCAGATCGTTAATATATAATTAATTGTTACATGAATAGCTGAGGTCCCAACACTGCCCCCTGCTGAACTGCATGAGGCACCAGCTGCCATCCTGCAAACGACCCATTTATTTCCACTCTCTGTCCATGTCAGTACGGGGCCCCAAACCCCATGGGCTCTTATGTTATTTAGCAACCTCCTGTATGACAACTTGTCAAAGGCCTTCTGGAAATCCAAATAGATCATATCCATTGGCTCTCCTTTGTCTAACTTGTCATTAACTCCTATTACTACATCTAATTCCAGCTTCTCCCTCTCGAACTGCAGGGTGAATTCTAACACATTATGGTCACTGCCTCCTCAGGGTTCATTCACCTTCAGCTCCCCAATCAGGGCTGCCTCATTACACATCACCGAATCCGGAATTACCTGTTTCCTAGGGTCTCAACCACAAACTGTCCCAAAACAGCCTCTCGCAGACATTCCATGAATTCCTTTCCTTGAGATCCATTCCCAACCTGACTTTCCCAGTCCACCTGCATATTGCAGTCCCCATGACTATTGTAATAATCCCTTTCTTACATGCCTTTTCTATCTCCTGATTTATTTCCTGACCCACATCCCGATTACTGTGAGGAGGTTTGTACATAACTCCCATCAGGCCCTTTGCTATTTTGTGGTTTCTTAAGTTGACTCACACAGATTCTATGCTTTCCCACTCCATATTTCCTCTTGCTGTCGATGTAATTTCAGTTCTTCCTGACAGAGGAAACTCGCTTCCCAACACCCCAACCTGCCCATCTACAGATCATTAGAAACACAGAAACATAGAAAATAGGTGCAGGAATAGACCATTTAGCCCTTACAGCCTGCATCACCGTTCAATATGATCATGACTGATTATGCAGTCTCTGTATCCCATTCCCACTCTCCCCCCATATCCCTTGATCCTTTTAGCTGCAAGTGCCACATTCCTCTTGAATATATCGAAAAAACTGGCCCCACCAGTTTTCTGTGGCAGAGAATTCCACAGGTTCATAATGTCTGAATAACTTAACTCTTATTCGTGATCTTTGACCCTGAGTTTTGGATTTCCCTAATATTGGGAACATTCTTCCAACATCAAGCCTGTCAAATCCCATCAGGATTTTACATGTTTCTGTGAGATTCCCCTCATTCTTCTAAATCCCAGTGAGTACAAGCCCAGACAATCCCGACTTTCCTCATATGTCAGTCCTGCCGTCCCGGGAATCAGTCTGGTGAATCTTTGCTGGACTCCCTCAATAGCAAGAATGTCCTTCCTCAGACTAGGAGACCAAAATTGCACACAATACTCAAGGTGA
>NW_025207126.1:8394-12570 GCF_004010195.1 Chiloscyllium plagiosum | reverse complement strand
CAAACTACAGGCTGATCCCAAAAACCTCAGGCAATGATTGGTCACATTAACTAATCTGGAGGAGCAGTGGAAGAAATCACATTCAAATAAGAAAGTATTCCAGTCAAAGTATCATTCCCTGCAGTGATTAAAAGTAGAATATATATTTCAAAATGCACAGGGTCATTCCACTTTAAACATTACTTGAAGTCTCATCTCATTCTCAACATTAATTTCATTTTAATTTTTGTATTTTCAGATACATATAAATCAGTGAAAAGGATTAATATGTAGTACTTATATTTACGACATGTTCCAAATAAATCCAGTTGATAAGATGTCTCATTAAAACGTGGTTTAAACGTTTTAATATTGCGTTGATTTTCAAGATGCCTTGCCCCCGCGGAGACGCAAGTTGATGCCAATGGTACAATGTTGATCAATGCCGTAGTATTCCAGCGTGTGGCTATCTTCTAGTGTTTGTGACTGAAAGGTCAGGTAATATTGGCTTGGAGAAATGCCCTCCAGATTTTGGATCTCATTTTTCAGGCTCAAAACCTTGTCAGTCGGGGACACATTAATTTTTCGGTTATGTCCATTTGGATGCCTTACAAATATCTCCATTGAGTTTGTCACAAGTAGGTGGAGCTTTGCATCAAAGAATATTCCAGAATCCAATAAGGTTTTGCCACCATTCAGAATAGTTTCATTGACCATCAGGCGTTGTTGGTGAACTGGAATGCCCCAGTTTTGCTGGATTTGATTCTTGATCATTAAAATGTTGGTGTCACTGTTGGCCATCAGGGGTAATGAGGAGCCATTCAGGCTAATCACAGTGATTTCAAACTGTGCCATTGGCTAAAACGGTTAAAAAAAAATTGTTTTTGGGGCTGGAAAGACAGTTGTCTGTGTTCGTTTGTTAAATACAAATACAACAATAAGTATATTTTTCAATTTTATTCCCCATCTCTCCTGATTCTTGTTGTGATGATAAATAGAACATTTGTGTCAAGCATTTTATTGTCAGTAAAGACAGAACTTTGTTCACCCCCATTTCACAAAGTCTGATCTAGTACTTGATGTCCCACACTCAATATTTTTGGTTGGTCGGAATCTCAACAGATTCTTTGCACTTACTCTCAAGTCTGCTCTATTTTTAACAAGTCGGAATCTATCATTTATTCCCTCCTCTATCCAATGCCTCACCAGCTTCCCTTCAAATGTATCTATACTATTTGCTTCAACCACCCCCATTGCAGGGAGTTCCACCTTCCCATCTAGTTATGCTCTTCCCCACATGAGGTAACATTGTCTTTGAATCCACTCAGTTAAAACCTGTCATTATTTTAATGATTGCTACTGCAAAATCCCCTCAGCCCTCTTTTTTTTCTTACCAATTCTTTCCTGAAATGTGTACAAACATATTTTTTATCACTATCCTTCTCAATATTTTCTTCACCTGCTCCAGTGTCCTTTAGATCCTTTTTATAATATCATGACCAGGATGCATTCAGATTTCAAGGTCAACAATAAGTTGCCCACTTTTTGACTCCATGGCTCCAGGAATAAATCCTTGTGCTTGGTTTGCTTCCTGGCTGCTATCAATAATCTGTGGAGCCATCTCTGGTGATTGATGTAATTGCAATCCACGCTACCTGTGTTCCACTACCCCACCTAGTGTTCACTTTTAAAATGATAAGTGACATCCCTATTATCCCTGTCAATGTACAGTTTCATGTTTATCAAGTATGGCTTTCTGTTTGTCAATGACTTGTTTCTTTGCCAAGTCTGTTAAAGTCCTACTGTGATTTGCTACCATGTCCCTCAATATTGACTATACTCTGCAATCAGGTGTCATCCATAAATTGGTCATGTACAGTACTAACAGCAAAAGATCCATCACTGATTCTTGTGAAGCACGATTTCCCACCTTCTGACTCTATAGAACACCCAGGATATGCTTTCTGGCTTGAAGTCAAGAGAAGGAACTGTGTCATTTAACAATTCAATCTCCAGAATTTCTACACGAAACAGTGTCCCGTGTCAAGCGTCTCCTAAAACTATTTACCTGGACCTTCCATGCTTGGACTCCAGAGACACATGAAGAGCTGAGACATTTCTTGGCCTCCTTGACCATCACGTTCCATCCATCAGACGAAGCCACATTATTAGTTGGATCGGCCGGGTCAAGGATTATTGGTCTGCAAAATAAAACCACATCAAATAATTGTTATAAACCATCGACCTGAGTTTCTGAGCAAAGTCACACTGAGTTTAATGGTGATTATTGTTATTAGTGTGGAAAGAATCCAGCAATCTGTGATGAAGTAGTGATGCCCCATGAGTTATGAATACCAGAATTTGCGATCCTCAGCCAAAGCTTTGTTGTTAACCTCTGCAGGTATTTCAGGGACTTTCTACTTTACCGTATTATTGAGGAATTAAACTCACAGCAGGAATTGACTGTCACAACTCAGGCACTTGCTTGCCTCAATTGTCTCAAAGCAAGTTTCATGTGGTAAACTGATACAGAAATTTATCAAGCAGTTCACTTAAAAAAAATTGTCTTCCTTCTGCCTTCCTTCACTTCTGAGGAAACTAGCACATTTCTTCTCACTCAGTTTAATGCTCTGAAACCTCATGCCAGATTGCTTTAAATCCAGCCATTGATGAATTCAAAGCATTCGGAGTCCAGATCCTTCACTTCACCTTTATTAGTGACTTTATTTGGGCCGTGATGTGCTTTCAATCCCATTCACTGGATCCACACAAGATTCAATAAATACAACAGAGAAAGGTCTTTCTAGATGGATAATATAATCTTTCAAATCTAACTGTGTTGGTAATTATATTGGTTAACACTTTTATAACATTTGAATATTTTAAGTATTCCACAATGCTCATGGAGTGGAGTAGACACTGACCATTACTATAATGTGAGGGTTTGAACAATGGTCTCCAGGACACTATTCAAAATGAGATTAAAAGAAGTGAAAATGTTTATGGAGAGCTCTATAATGATTAGATTCCCTACAGCGTGGAAACAGGCCCTTCAGCCCATACCGGCCCTCCAAAGAGTAACCCACCCAGACCCATTTCCCTTTGACTAATGCAATTTAGCATGGCCAATTCACCTGGTCTGCGAGACAAAACCAGAGCACCCGGAAGAAACCCACAGGGAGAATGTACCAACTCCACACCAGACAGTCGCCCGAGGCTAGAATTGAACCTGGGACCCTGATGCTGTGAGTTAGCAGTGCTAACCACTGAGCCACTCTGCTGCCCTGAATATGGCACCAATCTGATGTAAAATTCTGAAGAAGGGTCACAAAACATTACCTCTGTTTTCTATCCAGAGATGCTGCCAGACCTGCTGAGTTTCTCCAGTAATTTCTATTATTTTTGTTTTCAATCTCCAGCATGAGCATTTTTTTTGTTTTATTTTAGTGTCTTAAAGCTTTGATGCGAGTGGAAAATAAGAGAAAGGACAGTACACAGGAGGTTGAGGATATGAGCTGGAACAATAGGTGGAGGGTGTTACAGTCACAAAGTATAGTAAACAAATGAGGTGATTTGGAGGTTTGTAAACAAAGGGAAAGATTTTAAGACTTGGAAGCATTAATTGGGGAAGGAGCTAGAGGCAGAGGTTTGATTTGATGTTAAAAGCATGAGAATGAGAATTCATGAATGAGAATGCCGTCCAACCTGAGGGCTCAGGAGCACATTTTCACAACAAAACCAGTGTTATGGGTTATTACTGACTCCTATCATTGATCTGTACATGCATTACATTTAAGTAACAAAGTCAGCATATCCCTTACTTGTCACCCAAAGATGCCACAAGATAGGTATTAAAGATCAATTAGATCACTAAATGTCCTGCAATCTGCTTCCTTACTTGAGAGTTCTCTGAACGAACATAGAACATTACAGCGCAGTATAGGCCCTTCGGCCCTCGATGTTGCGCCGACCTGTTATACCAATTTGAATCCCATCTAACCTACACTATTCCATGTACGTCCATATGCTTGTCCAATGATGACTTAAATGTACTTAAAGTTGGCGAATCTACAACCGTTGCAGGCAAAGCATTCCATACCCTTACTACTCTCTGAGTAAAGAAACTACCAGTGACATCTGTCCTATATCTATCACCCCTCAATTTAAAGCTGTGCCCCCTCATGCTCGCCGTCACCA
>NW_025207126.1:6942-8345 GCF_004010195.1 Chiloscyllium plagiosum | reverse complement strand
TGCACCCTTTCCAAAGCTTCCACATCCTTCTTATAATGCAGTGACCAGAACTGTACACAATACTCCAAGTGTGGCCGCACCAGAGTTTTGTACAGCTGCAGCATAACCTCATGAATTGGAACAGTTCTAACTGGTTTAGGTTAAAAGATATTTGAAGCTTTTACCTGCTGCCACAGAGTTTCTTACGTAGAAAATTTACAATGTCTTGATTGTTGACATTGTAACGGTCGGTCCAGTAAATATGCAGATTTTGATAGTTGCAGATCAGCTCAAGGACTGTCCGAAAACCTTCAGCAGTGACAAATCTCTCAGTCCCGTTGCCTTGCTCCCAGGCGTAGATAGTCAGCAGCTCCACCGCATACTTAGCACGCAGACGTTGACCAGGAGCCAGCTCAGATTCCCGTGGCTTGACATACTAAATGGTTAATGTACAGACACAACATGACATTAAAATTATTCATGCCAACGCCCACCTTGTATTTCTGTTTCTGCCTCTGTGAACCTTAACATTCCTGACGTGGCCTCCATTTTTCTTACATCCCCTCCCACGGACATATCTTGTTTGTGTTTTGTTGTCTTTGCTCTCAGCAGCATGGACCCATTTTCTCCTTTTCATGCCTTTAATTATAACTGGTTTTATCCCTGGCAATCTCTCCTTCACCACCATTAGCCACCCTTCACATTTTGCTCTGGGTTCCCTCACTATTTGTTTGAGTCACTTCTCCTGCCCATCTGTCAACAGCATAAAAACCACAATTTTCTCATGTATAGTTGATTCCATTAGTTCTGCATTTTGGAACTCTGGGTACTAAACCATTGGATGCAGCCTTTGCTATTGAGAAGATTAATCACGTTAATACAATTTTCATTTGCCTGTTCGAATAATCTGAGATGATCAATCCAGGCACAAGGGAATGTAAAAGATTAAGGATGAAATCCCATATCCTCGCTTTAAATATAAAACCATGTTCAAATATAGAGAATAGAATGGAATCCCAGCAGTGCGGAGACAGGCCCTTCAGACGAACAAGTCCACACCAACCCTCCGAAAAGTATCCTACCCAAGCCCATTCATCTACCCTTTTATTCTACATTTACACATTCAGCAGAGGTCTCACCTTCGTTCCCACACGTTCTCGGGTCAATGAATTCAATACACGGCGCCTAACTCCGCCCCCCGGCCGAGTTCCGTCACCGCGCCTAACCCCGCCCCCCCGCCGGTCTCCATCACCATGTCCAACTCCGCCCCCAAGCCGACCTCTGTCCCCGCCCCCAGGCCTAACCCCGCCCCCACATCCAGCTCCAGCCCCACACCAGGTCCTAGCTCCCCGCCCTGCCGATGTGTTCACCATCCCTCCACACTTGCCCCTCTCTGAGGATGAAAGATCAGTCCTCAGCAGAGG
>NW_025207126.1:0-4637 GCF_004010195.1 Chiloscyllium plagiosum | reverse complement strand
CAGACACAACATGACATTAAAATTATTCATGCCAACTCCCACCTTGTACTTCTGTTTCTGCCTCTGTGGACCTTAACATTCCTGACGTGGCCTCCATTTTTCTTACATCCCCTCCCACGGACATATCTTGTTTGTGTTTTGTTGTCTTTGCTCTCAGCAGCATGGACCCATTTTCTCCTTTTCATGCCTTTAATTGTAACTGGTTTTATCCCTGGCAATCTCTCCTTCACCACCATTAGCCACCCTTCACATTTTGCTCTGGGTTCCCTCACTATTTGTTTGAGTCACTTCTCCTGCCCATCTGTCAACAGCATAAAAACCACAATTTTCTCATCCTTTCAGCTCTGAAGTAGAGTCAGATTGGACTTAAAATGTTGGTTGAAATTGTTAATTTTTGCTTCTATTTCCCAGGGACAGGAACAAGGGCTAATTTCCATCTCATCATTTTACAGTTGTTCTTTCAGCATTGAATGAACTGACATTTGATTCCATTAGTTCTGCATTTTGGAACTCTGGGTACTAAACCATTGGATGCAGCCTTTGCTCTTGTGAAGATTAATCACGTTAATACAATTTTCATTTGCCTGTTCAAATAACCTGAGATGATCAATCCAGGCACAAGGGAATGTAAAAGACTAAGGATGAAATCCCATGTCTTCACTTTAAATATAAAACCATGTTCAAATATAGAGAATAGAATGGAATCCCTGCAGTCCGGAGACAGGCCCTTCGGACCAACAAGTCCACATCAACGCTCCAAAGAGTATCCCACCCAAGCCCATTCATCTACTCTATTATTCTACATTTACACATAACTAATTAACACATCCCTGAACACTATGGGCAATTTAGCATGGCCAATTCACCTAACCTGCACATCTTTAGACTGTGGAAGGAAACCAGAGCGCCCGGAGGAAACATGTAGACACAGGGAGAATGTGCAGACTCCGCACAGACAGTCGCCTGAGGCTGGAATCAAAACCGGGTGCCTGGTGCTGTGAGGCAGCAGTGCCAACCACTGAACCACTGTGCTGCCCAAATATGTGCAGGTTAAAGGACTGGCCTCCACCCCTGATCTGTAATCAATTTCAATACAGCTCCTCCACACAATATGGCATCAGGGAATTTTTTTCATGACTACACTAGAGAATCAAGATCTGATTCTGAGATGTATTTAACCTAAGCTGAAGGTGTACAGGATCTGCCCTTTCTCTAAAGTCATTCTAGCAACTTCGAGTAAAGCCAGTTTCTTGAAGAGAGGAGGTTAAATTGTTCAACTTTTAAAAATATGGGTACTTCTTTTATATGGCTTCAGACAGCAACCAGATCTTTTATTGCACATTTAGCAGAGGCTGGAGGAGCTCTGAGAGAAACCGCTCATAGGAGCACTCCTTCAAAGATTCTGCCAATGCCCTTCTATGCAAACAAGCATTCTAGGCAAGTGTTCACAGGTTTTTAATAAGGACGAAGCCCGAATTCATCAGTCATATTTGTCAATGATATAACTATAGAAACACCATCTTTTTATATGTGGCGCTACAATCTCCCTACATTCTTCAAGCCATGTTCCCCAGTCACTCACCTCTTTGTACCAATATTTTAGCAGGCGAATCAAGTCTTTAAGTTTTGCATTACGTTGCTTCACAAAATTCCTCTGAAGCTCAGTAAAACATGCAGAAAATTCCCCACATGGATCACCATTTTCGCTTACGAATTTTATTAGCCTGAGATGGGCTGTATTTCCATTTGATGATCCTTCTGTAGGAAATTAAACATTTGATGAGGAACAGAAACTGTGGCATTTGTGGTCAGATATAAGCTAGAGATTGAACACCTAAGCATTTACATCCTTTCTCACTGTCTAAACACACCTCCCCAATTAAGCTGCAATTTACTCAACTTAACTCACTACACATGTGGTTCACAATCTGTTCTCCTTTAAGCTAGAGACATTAAATGCAGATTTGATCACTACTTCAAACATCTCAGTTCAGTTTGCAAATATAAGCTAAGCCTGTCATACAAATAGACAAATTAAAATTAAGAGTTGGCACTCGACTTCATGAGCTTGCTCTCCTGCTCAATAAGATCACGGTTCAATCTGATTATTCCACATTCTGATCTGTCTTTGATCCCTTTTTCATATCTTTTTCATGTGCATGTCCTCTATCATATTGTTAAAAAAAATGCAATTTAAGGATGATTGCCACTACTGAGATGTTTGGGCCTAGATAAATATACAAAAGCTAATTGCTCCATCGCCTTAACTAGAAACAGGACATGTTATGAAACAATGTGAATAATAGTCAATCTCCTTGACTAGCAGAGGTTTGTGAAAGAACTAAAATTATACTGGAGCTTAAAAATTACATGAACATAAATTCTTACCCAGTGCATCAAAGGCTGGCAAAATATCAAATTTCACACTGTCTGAGTATTTCTTCTTTGATTTTAGAGCAAAGCTCAATGATTTTGGTGGGATGTTGCTGTTCGATACAAGAGTTATGTTGATGTCACTAATCTTATTAGCAATGCTTCGTGCACACTCTGTCAATACTTATTGACATCCTTCAAGAATTTCCTCTCTCTTGTTTCTCTGCTCCTCAAAACTCTGGAAAAAGTTGAGGAAGACAACAAGATCTGCATCTGAACCATTCCTTAAAGCCGTTCCTTTGCCTGAAGACCCTCCCTGCAGAGGAGAAAGGATAGAAAAAATATTTGTGAACATTTCAATGATCAACGAATTTGGCCATTTCAGAAATTTTAAATACATTTGTCTAAGCACTGCTGGCTATCTATCTATACCATTGTGTTAGGGACAGCATTCACATCGGTATACTTTTTGCTGCTATTTCCATGGTGTTTTTCTCCTCTTGTCCTCTTTTTGTGAAGGTGCCATCACATGATAGGTCACAGCACTACAAGGTTGCAAGATGGAGGAAAACATTGTCGCTGTACGAGCTGCTCTTTCTTTGAGGTATTTTCAGTGTTGGAGCTGATTTCCTTGAATTCTATGATCAGTAATTATTGTTTTATAAGCTGTTGCATTGTTTTGGAACTTTGGGGAAAAAATGATCAAAATAACAGCACTTTAAAAAGGAGGAAGGGAGCTCAAGGCAGGTGAGTCAAATGGAGCAGTAAATCTGCACAGCTGTCTGACTCAATAGTAGAGGTAAAAACAACCTACACAGCTAACTGCCTCTGCTGCTTGGTTTCAAGTATCTCTGCACATTGTTCATTCTTTTTAGACAAACTCCAAACAGTGAAATTCACAACCGACCTTGGAGAAACCTTACAGGAGGGGTGCAGCAAAGTAGCAAATTTTTCAGTGTAACCTTACTGGTTTTGTAAATCTACAATAGTGAGCAGAGTGGGTTTTTTTTGATTTTTTTTATTGAGATCTGTCTCTGGATTAAACTTTTAAAATACAAAAGCATTGGTGCTAAGTTAGCCTAGGCATCGTTTTTAGACCAGTAAGACATGACTATTTTCTAGGTGTGTAGATTATTAAGTTACAAAGATGTCCTTCAGTAAAGTAATATGCTCTTCCTGTCGGATGTGGGCGATTAGAGAGAGCATCGATGATAATGTCTGCAGGAAGTGTGTTTGGTTGTGAACTCATCAGATCGCATGGATAAATTGGAGTGGCAGTTAGAAACAGTGCAGAATTTTCAGGATTTAGGGGATGTGAGGGATAGCAGTTGCAGGAAGGGAGATAAACCAACGATACAATCAGGTACATTTACATTACATTACATTACAATGTGGAAACAGGGCCTTCGGCCCAACAAGTCCACACCAACCCGACGAAGCGTAACCCACCCATAATCTTACATTTACCCCTTACCCCTTACCTAACACTATGAGCAATTTAGCATGGCCAATTCACCTGACCTGCACATCTTTGGACTATGGGAGGAAACCGGAGCACCCAGAGGAAACCCATGCAGACACGGGGAGAACGTGCAAACTCCACACAGTCAGTCACCTGAGGCGGGAATTGAACCCGGGTCTCTGGTGCTGTGAGGCAGCAGTGCTAACCACTGTGCCACCGTGCCGCCCACATGGTAGATGGGTTATATCCAAACAGGGTAGGAGAGGGAGACAGGTAATACAGGAATCTTGTGTGGCTGTCCTCATCTCAAACAAGAATGCTGTTTTGGAAAATGTAGGGGGTGGGGGCTATGGACCCTCAGGCGAATAGACTGCTGAAAGCCAGGGAGGGGGGGACACACACACATTCAGGGAGACAGTGAGGAAAGAGATTAATCTGAGACTGATACAGTTGGGAAAGGGGGCAAGTCAAACAGTCAGGACGGGTAGGAACAAAGTAGAGGATAAGGTAGGCCTGATAAATGTAACTACGTTTATTTCAATGCAAGAGGCCTAACAGGGAAGGCAGATGAACTCAGGGCATGGTTGGGAACATGGGACCGCAATATCTTAGTAATTGCAGAGCCATGGCTCAGGGATGGACAGACTGGCACCTTAATGTTCCAGAGTATAGATGCTATAGGAAGGACAGAAAGAGGAACATGAGAGGAGGGGAAATGGTGATTTTGCTTGGGGATAATATTATGCTGCACTTAGGGAAAATATTCCTGGGAATAAGTCCAGGGAAGTTATTTGGGTGGAAT
>NW_025207125.1:4469-12569 GCF_004010195.1 Chiloscyllium plagiosum | reverse complement strand
GACTAGAGAGAAAATCAATTTGGAGAGGATCCATTGAAAATATTATATGCTATGGACCTTGCTTTAGCTGACAGTTTTATCACTTGTATTTTATTGCACCTTGCAGTGAACTTGGTGACAATCTGGATTTTACCTCAGGGAAAATGCGGTCTCTCGAAATGCATCACATTCTACCTGGTGGCCATGGCAGCTGCGGATCTGATGGTGGTGATTACAGAAGTGATCCTGAAACGCACTCTTTCCTTTTACTTCCCAGATTCTTCACTGAAAATCACCCCTGTGTGCAGCTACATTATTGTCCTGATCTGTATGGCAAGGGACACATCGGTTTGGCTAACTGTCACTTTCACTCTTGATCGGTTCATAGCGATCTGTCACCAGAAACTGAAAGCAAGGTATTGCACTGCAAAGACAGCAGCTTCGGTGATTGCAGTGCTGTGTCTACTGTTCTGTCTGAAGAATATCCCCTGGGTTTTCACTTTGCAACCTGCCTACATCATTGACAACATACCATGGCAGTGCCAGTTAAAACCCATATTTTACACATTGCCTATGTGGATTGCATATGATTGGATACATCGGCTCCTAACCCCTGTGTTGCCTGTTATCTCTATTTTACTTTTCAACGCTCTGACAGTCCAACACATTTTACAGGCCAACAGAGTACGGAAAGGATTGTTGTCCAAGCAAGAAGGGGATCAGGTGGATCCAGAAACGGAGAACCGAAGGAAGTCCATGATTTTACTCTTTGCCATATCGGGCAGCTTCATCGCTCTGTGGATGCCCTATGTCATTAATTTCTTGTATTACCGAATTACAAGTACTTAGATTAGATTAGATTACTTACAGTGTGGAAACAGGCCCTTCGGCCCAACAAGTCCACACCGACCCGCCGAAGCGTAACCCACCCATACCCTTACATTTATCCCTTACATAACACTACGGGCAATTTAGCATGGTCAATTCACCTGATATCGGGCAGCTTCATCGCTCTGTGGATGCCCTATGTCATTAATTTCTTGTATTACCGAATTACAAGTACTTAGATTAGATTAGATTACTTACAGTGTGGAAACAGGCCCTTCGGCCCAACAAGTCCACACCGACCCGCCGAAGCGTAACCCACCCATACCCTTACATTTATCCCTTACATAACACTACGGGCAATTTAGCATGGTCAATTCACCTGACTTGCACATCTTTGGATTGTGGGAGGAAACCGGAGGACCCGGAGGAAACCCACGCAACACGGGGAGAATGTGCAAACTCCACACAGTCAGTCACCTGAGGCGGGAACTGAACCCAGGTCTCTGGCGCTGTGAGGCAGCAGTGCTAACCACTGTGCCACCGACTACACAGGTCCCAATGACCCTGGCTATATTCTGCAGCAGATTGGTTATCTGTTTCAACTGTCCAGTTCTTGTACAAACACATGCATTTATGTTGTAACTCAGGTGAAATTCAGAGAGGAGGTGAAAAAGATTGTAAGCATTCCATTTATGCCAATTCTGAAATTGCTTAAATAAAGATGAGGAAGCAAGTTATTGAGCGGTATGGAAATTGTGCATTCTTGAAAAAGATTACATTTTGATCACATGTTCATCAGGACAATTTGCAAGAGAGCCAATTCAGGAGAGAATTGACGTGATTGAAATTGGACTTGCCTCTTGAATTGGTGTTCCTGCGAATCACCCTGATGTGTACAATGTGAAAAAAAGTCTTTGACAAATTGTGTTTTTTAAAGTATTACTGAAGAGTAAAGTAACTTGTGAGAATTAACTTGTTTATAAATCTAGATAACTGGAACTGCAAATAATCTGGCAATTGTTCTGAATCAGATCTTGTTGGAGAATGGTATTCTGTAAACTTATGACAGATCGATTTCTATACCACGCACTGATTGACTACTTCCATGGAAATAGGTCTAATCACAGCTGTATTCTGCAACAAGATCTTTGCAACTGAACCCAAACTGTCCACAATACACCAGCTGAGGTCTAACAAGTGTTGTACACCAGTTAAAGCATCATCTCCGTGCTCTTGTATTCTAATCCCCTGTTAATAAAGCTGTAGAGACTGGTACGTTTTGTTAACTACTCTCTCCTGCTCACTCCTACCATCTTCAATGATCTGTGTATGCATATGCACATGGCCCTCTGCTCCTAGAAACAAAGAAAATTGACAGCCCAGCAACAGGCCCTTCAGCCCTCCAAGCCTGAGCCGATCCAAATCCACTGTCTAAACCTGTCGCGCAGTTCCTAAGCATCTGTATCCCTCTGCTGCCCACCTACTCATGCATCTGTCCAGACACATCTTAAATGAATCTACCATGCCTGCCTCTACCACCTCTGCTGGTAATGTGTTCCAAATACCCACCACCCTCTGTGTGAAGTACTTGCCACGTGTATCCCCCTTAAGCTTTCCACCTCTCACCTTGAAAGAGTGACCTCTCGTTATTGAATCCTTCACCCTGGGAAAAAGCTTGTCTCTATCCACCCTGTCTATACCCTTCATGATTTTGTAAACCTCAATTAGGTCCCCCCTCAATCTCCTTTTTTTGTTAGGAAAACAAACCTAACCTACTCAACCTCTCTTCATAGCTTACACCTTCCTACCAGGCAACCCCATCTCTCCCCCATTTAGAACTGTACCTGCTATTTTATATTGTCTTTCAGCGTTCTTCCAACCAAGACTCAGACTTCTTTGCATTGAACCTCAGCTGTCAACCATCGACCCATCAACATGTCAATGTCCTTTTGGAGTTTCACACTGTCCCCTTCACAATTTACAATTCTTCCACGTATTATACTATCTGCAAACTTTCAAATTGACCCCAGCAGACCAAGATCCAGTTCATTAATAAATATTGGCGAGAGGTTTTACAGGTAGGTTGATGAACTCAGGACATATTTGGCACCATGGGATTAGGATGTCATTGCTATTACTGGGCTGAGGGATGGACAGGGCTGAAAGCTCAATACGGTAAAAACAATGACTGCAGATGCTGGAAACCAGATTCTGGATTAGTGGTGCTGGAAGAGCACAGCAGTTCAGGCAGGATCCGAGGAGCAGCAAAATCGACGTTTTGGGCAAAAGCCCTTCATCAGGAATCTAAGTTTCAGATGCTATAAGAAAGATAGAAAGTGTGTGGTATTTTTGATTAAGGAAAGCATTACTGTTGTAACTAGAGAAGGTATTTCTAAAAAAATTGTCTAGTGAAAATATATGGAATTAGAAATAAGAAAGGAAAGCTGGAATTGTACTATAGGCCTCCCAATAGTCAGCAGGAAATTGAGAACAATAATGCAGAGACATCTCAGATATATGTAAGAATAATAAGATTGTAATAGTAGGTGATTTTAATTTTCAAATCTTTAACTGGGATTATCAGAGAGTTAATGATTTGGATGGTGAAGAATTTGTTATATGTGTTCAAGAAAATTTTCTTTATCAATATGTAAATGTTCCTGCTACAGAAGGAACAAAATTTGACCTTGTTTTGGGTAATTATGGAGGGCAAGTGACTGAAGTAATAGTTGGAGAACACTATGGGTCTAGTGATCATAATTCTGTTAGTTTTAATATATTTCTGGAAAGAGTATAATCCTTCCATAGAGGTTAAAGATTTTAATTGGAGTTAGGTAAATTGTAATGGTGTGAGACAAATACTTTCAAAAGCTGGTTGGAGTAGACTGCTTGCAGCTAAAGGGATACCTGCAAAGTGGGGAGTGTTCAAAGGTGTGATAAGTTGTGTTCAGAATTCCTGTTAGAGTGAAGGGTAAGGCTGGTAGGATTATGGAACAACAGAGCTGAAAATGTGTTGCTGGAAAAGCGCAGCAGGTCAGGCAGCATCCAAGGAGCAGGAGAATCAACGTTTCGGGCATAAGCCCTTCTTCAGGAATGAAGAAGGAACAACAGGTAAATAAAGATATCAAGAATAAAAAAGAATCATACATTAGATGTAGACATTAGGTTTAAATAAATTCCTTAAACATTATAAAAATGTAGGGGCATTCTTAAAAGGAAGATCAGGAAGGCAAAGGGGGAATATGAGATAGCCTTGACAGATAAGGTTAAGTATAATCCAAAGAGATTCTACAAATACATTAAGAGTAAGAGAGAGTGGAGCCCTTTAAAGTTCATTGATGTTGCCTTTGTGTTGAACCTCAGGACATGGGAGAGATATTAAATGAATATTTGTTTTAACTGCAGACAGAGAAACGCAGGCTCGCGAAATCAAGGATATAAATATTGATGTTTTGAAATAGTTCACATCACAGAAGAGGGAATTCTGGAAGTCTTAGAAAATATAAAGGTGGGTAAATCTTAGGATTAGGGTTAGAGGGGAAAGATTTAAAAGGGTCCTGAGGAACAACTTTTTCACACAGAGGGTGGTGCGTGTATGGGTCAGAGGGTCGGTGCAGACTCAATGGGCTGAATGGCCTCTACCTGTACTCTAGAGTTTCTATGATTCTATATAACACTCTATGATTCCGTACTATAACACTTGCATAATGTGGACTGTCTCTACGGGTTAGTTCCACCAAAATGTATCAATGCATATTGCTCCACATTGTACTTTACCTGGCTGGTTGGACAGGGCTCTGGGTGATTATATTAAAGCAAAATACAGTATGTGTTGGAAATCTGAGCTCAGAATAGAAAGTGCTGCAGACCCAGACCCATTTCTCCCTGACTAATGCACCTAACATTATGAGCAATTTAGCAAGGCCAATTCACCCAACCCGCACATCTTTGGACTGTGGGAGGAAACTATGTGGAGAATGTGCAAACTCCACACAGTCACCTGTGGTAGGAATTGAACCTGGGTCCCTGGCACTAGCATTTTGAGTCTGATGTATCTCTTGCTCAAAACTTTGTGTTAATATTTGTGCCTGCAGGACAAAAACGTATGCCTCTCTGAAAGTGAAGAAGGTGTTTGGTATGCTTTCCTTTATTGGTTCAAAGCTTTGAGTATAGGAATTGGGAGGTCATGTTGCAGCTGTACAGGACATTGGTTAGGCCACTTTGGAATATTGTGTGCAATTCTGGTCTCCCTCCTATCAGAAGGATGTTGTGAAACCTGAAATGGTTCAGAACTGATTGACAAGGATGTTGCCAGAGTTGGAGGATTTGAGCTGTAGCGAGAAGCTGAATAGGCTCGGGCTGTTTTCTCTTCAGTCAGAGACTGAAGGCTGTCCTTACAGAGGCTTATAAAATCATTAGGGGCATGGATGGGGTAAATAAACAAGGTCTTTTCCCTGGGGTGGGAGAGTCCAGAACTAGAGGCCATAGGTTTAAGGTTACAGTGGAAAAATCTAAAAGGGACCTGAGGGGCAATGTTTTCAAATGGAGGGTGGTACATGTATGGAATGAGCTCCCAGATGAAGTGGTGGTGACACAATTGCAACATTTAAAAGGTGTCTGGATGGGAATACGAATAGGAAGGGTTTAGAGAGATATGGGCAAAGTGCTGGCAAATGGGACTAGATTAGGTTGGGATATCTGGTCAGCATGGACGAGTGGGACCGAAGGGTGTGCTGTTCACCTCTATGACTCTATAACGCTCTGAAAACAGTTTGGGTTGTCCGGATAATTCTTCACACTCAGAATTCCAGAAGCACATTTAATGTCGGGCAGTAAGTTGCAAGTTTTTGCAAACGCGAGCTCAGTGAGAATGATCAGTTCCTTTTTGGTTGTAAGTGGTATACAGCCCTTGCTCCCTTTGACCAACCTGCAGGAATGCTTTGGAATTCACTCTGGTTGCGGGACTCAAAGATGAACCTTGACTCTCCCAGAACTGAAACACCATAGAAAGAGGGAGAGGCCTTTCAGGTCTAATGGCAGGTCACTGCATGAATCACTCACCTAGTCTGACTCTTCTGCATTTTCCCTTTACCCTAGAGTTAGTTTCCTCTTCACAATACAGACGATACTCTTATGAATACTATGATTGAATCTTGCTCCTCCACATTTGCAGATATTTCTTTCAGGATCCTAATTTTCCCCTGTCTTAAACAGGAAGTCATGTCTCCTTTGCCATTTTGACCAATCATCGTCGATCAGTCCTGCCCGGCCCCCTCCCACCCACGCAAGTCCTTCATCCTTTGATCGATGGGAACAATGTTTCATTTCACAATTTGACCAGGCATCCCATGAGTTTGAACACCTCTGTCAAATCGCCTCTTTATCTCTTCCCCAACAGCAACATCACCAGCTGATCAACTTCACTGAAGCATTTCTTGTCTGAAATAATTAACAGAAGTGTTCTCTGCACCTCCATGTCTCTTGCTTAAATGTTCCAAGTCCTTCAGTGAACGAGAAACTTTATCAATATCTGCTTGTTGTTACAGCTCATTTGTAGCAGTATGTAAAAGATGAGGTAGTGAGGTATCCTTACACATTCAGGCAATACATAGTCTGAATTAGGAAAAGGCTGAAAGTCTATGCAGTTACAAACTTAAACAGATATGATTATGAAGTCAGTTCTAATACAAAGATGATACTTTTAGATTAGATTACTTACAGTGTGGAAACAGGCCCTTCGGCCCAACAAGTCCACACCGACCCGCCGAAGCGCAACCCACCCATACCCCTACATTTACCCCTTACCTAACACTACAGACAATTTAGCACGGCCAATTCACCTGACCTGCACATCTTTGTGACTGTGGGAGGAAACCGGAGCACCCAGAGGAAACCCACGCAGACACAGGGAGAACATGCAAACTCCACACAGTCAGTCGCCTGAGGCGGGAATTGAACCCGGGTCTCTGGCGCTGTGAGGCAGCAGTGCTAACCACTGTGCCACCGTGCCACGCACTAAGCCTTAGGTAATTTTGATGTTGTTAAAAAGTGCTATAAATTGAAGTAAAGCATCAAATCCCTGCAGTGAAACCCACCTAGCCTTCCTTTATTACTGCATGCGGTTATGTTTTTGGTAAGGATTGAATAAATTGAGCTTGTTTAACTTGAACGTTGAAAATTCTCACAATGGAACTCTGATTAGATTGGATTCCCTACAGTATTGAAACAGGCCCTTCAGCCCAACAAGTCCACACCAACCCATTCTCCTCCCCTATATTTACCCAAATGCGATGGGCAATTTAGCATGGCCAATTCACCTGGCCATCTTTGAATTGTGGGTGAAAACCAGCGCACACCCATACAGACATGGGGAGAATGCGAAAACTCCACACAGGCAGTCACCTGAGGCAGGGATCAAACCCGGGTCCCTGGCGTTGGGGGCAACAGTGCTAACCACTGAGCCACCATAGAGACTTTGTCTCTGTGAGACACAAAGGAGCCAGACTGGGACTCTCCACATTAATGCATCAGTGGGTTCTCTTCATTCTGTTCAAAAAACACTTGATCATAGAATCATAAAATCCCTACAGCGTGGAAGCAGGCCATTTGGCCCATGGAGTCCATGCTGACCTTTCGAAGAGCATTCCACGCAGACCAATCCCCCTGGGAGAAAGTGAGGATTGCAGATGCTGGCGATCAGAGCTGAAAAATGTGTTGCTGGAAAAGGACAGCAGGTCAGGCAGCATCCAAGGAGCAGGAGAATCGACGTTTCGGGCATAAGCCCTTCTTCAGGAATGAGGAAGGTGTGCCAAGCAGGCTAAGAAAAAAGGTAGGGAGGAGGGACTTGGGGGAGGGGTGTTGGGAATGCGATAAGTGGAAAGAGGTTAAGGTGCGGGTGATAGGCCGGAGAGGGATGGGGGCGGAGAGGTCGGGAAGAAGATTGCAGGTCAAGAAGGTGGTGCTGAGTCCGAGGGTTGGGACTGAGATAAGGTGGGTGGAGGGGAAATGAGGAAGCTGAAGAAATCTGCATTCATCCCTTGTGGTTGGAGGGTTCCTAGGCGGAAGATGAGGCGCTCTTCCTCAAGGTGTCATGTTGCCATGGTCTGGCGATGGAGGAGGCCAAGGACCTGCATGTCCTTGGCGGAGTGGGAGGGGGAGTTAAAGTGTTCAGCCATGGGGCGGTTGGTTTGGTTGGTGTGGGTGTCCCAGAGGTGTTCCACAAGTAGGCGGCCTGTCTCCCCAATGTAGAGGAGGCCACATCGGGTGCAGCGGATGCAGTAAATGATGTGTGTG
>NW_025207125.1:0-4457 GCF_004010195.1 Chiloscyllium plagiosum | reverse complement strand
AAGTGAGGGGGGAGGTGTGGGCGCAAGTTTTGCATTTCTTGCGGTTGCAGGGGAAGGTGCCGGGAGTGGAGGTCGGGTTGGTGGGGGATGTGGACCTGACGAGGGAGTCACGGAGGGAGTGGTCTTTCCGGAACGCTGATAGGGGTGGGGAGGGAAATTTATCCTTGATGGTGGGGTCTGTTTGGAGGTGGCGGAAATGACGAAGGATGATACAATGTATCTGGAGGTTGGTGGGGTGGTAGGTGAGGACTAGTGGAGTTCTGTCCTGGTGGCGATTGGAGGGGCGGGGTTGATGGCCTCCTTCTTCAAAGACCGTAATTTCCCCTCAGACGTGGTTGACGATGCTCTCCACCGCATCTCCTCCACTTCCCGCTCCTCTGCCCTTGAACCCCACCCCTCCAATCTCCACCAGGACAGAACCCCACTGGTTCCAGTTATGTACAATTATGTACTTTATCACTGCCAGCCAATGGGATTCAATTTTTAGCACAGGAAGGGCATAGAACTTCTAAGGCAATGAGTATAATATTTAATTAATTGATTAATATACATTAACTGCTTGAGTATAAATAAATTAAACTAATTGTGCAATATCTACATCCCTTCTAGTCCTACACCATTCCCCCACTAATAGTTATATTCCATTCCCTGGCCATAATCCGAGATCGTCCAGTTCCTTTTTCAGGATGTTCCCAATGACTGGGATTCCAAAGCCAGGGCTTACAGTCTAAGGATATGGGGGGAGGTTATTGAGGAGTGAGGTGAGGAGTAATACCTTCACCCAGAGAGTGAGGAGCCTCTGGAAGTCTCTGCCTCTGAAAGTGGTTCCGTCCAAAATATTGAATGTTTTCAACAAGTTAGATACAGTTCTTCGGGCTAAAGGGATCAAAGGGTATGGAGAAGAAAGCTGGAATAGGGCAGTGAGGTGATTTAGATCAGAGCCCTGATGTAAAGAGCTGTTACTTTTATTTTTAAAACGAAATTAAAAAGAAACCTAACATTTTAGGGCTTAGAGTGAGCGTGCAAAGGTAAAATTTCGAACCTGATGTCTGGACATCACCTATGAATGATTTAGCGCGATGTAATCTGTGTGTTCGGTGGCTGTAAACAATCCCATGCACCAAGGACCTTACTGCATCTCCCTGCTATAAGAACCCCACATTCCCCCCAACATGCCCAGCTGAGAACTGAAGGCCACATCAGCATCAAACCTCAGAAAGGAAGCAGAACTCTTGCAGCAAAACAAGTGATGGATCTCGGTTTCTGGGTAAAGCTGCAGATTTTACAATTGTTTCATGATGTACAAAAGATTTATCCCCTGCTTCTGGCCGCATTTGGTGCCCCAGGTATGTTTATTGTCTGCTCTTACATCAGAAATCCAAGATGGACTGCAGGAGGCATCATAATCTGTCTGAACAGCTCTTGATACTGATATGTTCTGTTTTACGAGAAGTGAATGTAAGATGTTGGATTACTGCAGTTACCAGAAGCCAGGAAGAATTCACGCCAGTGAAATGTTTTGAATCCATCTGACTGTCTGTCTGTCTGTCTGTCTATCTAGCTATCTGGCTGTATGTCTGTCTATCTATCTATCTATCTGTCTGTATGTCTGTCTGTCTGTATATCTATCTATCTATCTATCTATCTATCTATCTATCTGTCTGTCTATCTGTCTGTCTATCTGTCTGTCTATCTATCTGTCTGTCTATCTAACGATCTAACGATCTATCTATCTATCTATTTATCTATCTAACTATCTATCTTACGATCTAACTATCTATCTATCTAACTATCTAACGATCTATCTATCTATCTATCTATCTATCTATCTATCTATCTATCTAACGATCTAACGACCTATCTATCTATCTATCTATCTATCTATCTATCTATCTATCTATCTATCTATCTTCTATCTATCTATCTATCTATCTATCTATCTATCTATCTATCTATCTATCTATCTATCGATCTAGTTTCTCCCTGTTGTTCTTTTTTTCTTTCTCTCTGTCTTTCTTTTTCTCTTTCTTTCATTCTTTCTTTTTTTTTGAATTTCTGTTGCAATTAAGTTTGGTTTTGCATGACCCTGATGTGATCTAACTTAACTCAATTTTTTTCAAGAGAAACCGAATCTGATAACATAATACTGTCCAGATTCTGTTCTGTTTCATTATTGTCAGGAATCTCAATGCCAATTCACGTCAGCTGCTGGTATTCCTCACGTAGCTTATCCAATTTCTTTTATAGTCCTGTTCTGTATTACGAGAACAGTCAATGGAATCACAAAGGTTTTACAGAACTGATGAAAAACATTTCATGCTATAGAGTTTGTGCCAGTGAATCATTTTGCTATTTTCTTCTTGCTCACAGTTAACATGGTGATAACCATAATCCTATCTAGGGGAAAGTGTGGTCTCACCAAATGCATAACTTACAATCTAATGGCCATGGCACTGACAGATTTACTGGTTTTTATCATTGACCCAATACTGAGGAGTTTTCCAATAGTTTATGCAGAGCATTTCTTGTTGATAAGAGACATAGCTTGACCAGACAGGCCAATGGGCAGAGAAATGGCAGATGGAGTTTAATTCAGATAAATGCGAGGTGCTGCACTTTGGGAAAGCAAACCTTAGCAGGATGTATACACTTAATGGTAAGATCCTAAGGAGTGTTGCTGAACAAAGAGACCTTGGAGTCCAGGTTCATAGCTCCTTGAACGTGGAGTCGCAGGTAGATAGGATAGTGAAGAAGGCGTTTGGTATGCTTTCCTTTATTGGTCAGAGTATTGAATACAGGAGTTAGGAGGTCATGTACAGGACATCAGTTAGGTCACTGTTGGAATACTGCGTGCAATTCTGGTCTCCTTCCTATTGGAAAGATGTTGTGAAACTTGAAATGGTTCAGAAAAGATTGACAAGGATGTTGCCAGGGTTGGAGGATCTGAGCTACAGGGAGAGGCTGAACAGGCTGGGGCTGTTTTCCCTGGAGCATCAGAGGCTGAGGGATGACTTTATAGAGGTTTACAAAATTATGAGGGACATGGATAGGATAAATAGACAACGTTTTTTCCCTGGGGTCGGGGAGTCCACAACCAGAAGGCATAGGTTTAGGATGAGAGGGGAAAGATATAAAAGAGACCTAAGTGGCAACTTTTTCACACAGAGGATGGTGCGTGTATGGAATGAGTTGCCAGAGGAAGTGGTGGAGGCTGGTACAATTGCAACATTTAAGAGGCATTTGGATGGGTATATGAATAGGAAACATTTGGAGGGATATGGGCTGGGTGCTGGCAGATGGGACAAGGTTGGGTTGGGATATCTGGTTGGCCTGGACGGGTTAGACCGAAGGGTCTGTTTATAAGAATGTGTAATCCTCATGCTGTCTTGCTTTATGCCACTACTGACTGTTCTGTCTGGCTCACAGTCACTTTTACCTTTGATCGTGTTGTTGCTACCAGAAATTAAGACCTAAGTATTGCACTGAGAAAACAGCAGCTATGACACTGCTCAGCTGTTTGAGGAATATTTTCTAGTATTTTCTCTACTCAAGTCCATACTAGCTATCTAACAGTCCCTGGTTTTGTTGTGTGACACCGAGGTGTATCTTTTCCTCTGAGCTGGACTGTCGTGGAATTGATATATTACATTATAACACCATCTATCCCATTCCTTTTGATTCTATTTTTCAGTGTGTTGACAGTCAGAAATATTTTAGTGGTGAGCCAGGCCCGTAAGAGACTCCAGCGTTGAAACAGTGGAGAGACTTCCAATGATCCAGACATGGAGAATCAACAGAAATCCATGATTTTGTTGTTTGTCATCTCCAGGAACTTTATTCTGCTGTGGGGTTGTGTTCATGCTTTGTCCTATTCTGAGATGTTTGGATTATTTTGGATACCCCGTTCCTATGCCGATATTTTGTCAGGGAATTGGGAGCATCATGCTCCAGCTCCTGAGCTGCTGCACAAACACTTTTATTGATGCAGTGACCCAGAGGAAAGTTAGAAAGGAGTTGAAGAATTCAGTGGCACTTTCCCCTTCCAAGGTAATGAGTTAAAGCAATGCTAGGGTCTAATCATGATGGAGTTTTGCCTCATCTCGGGTTGCCTACAGGCAATTCTAAACGTTTCAACAAATATCATGTCTCGTACAAAGAACCTCATTCTCAATTAAAATAAACATTAAAAATCTTTATGGATGCAATAAGGAACACAAATAAATTATTATAAAACAAGATGACAGGTGACTTTCGAACATGGAGAAAGTTAACAATTATCTCTGCATGCTTTTCAATGCATGTGACAATAAATTATTTATTCATTCATTCATTCATTCATTCATTCACGATGGGGATCTGGAGGATGTATGTTACTTTGCTTTCCAGAAGGCATTTGACAAAGTGCCACATCAAAAGGTTACCATGCCAGGTGAGAACTCATAGCATTGAAGATAACA
>NW_025207124.1:12113-12568 GCF_004010195.1 Chiloscyllium plagiosum | reverse complement strand
GGGTGGATGGATTAGTAAATTTGTAGACAACACTAAAGTCGGTGGTGTAGTGGACAGTGTGGAAGAATGTTACAGGTTGCAGAGGGACTTGGATAAACTGCAGAATTGGGCTGAGAGGTGGCAAATGGAGTTCAATGCAGCTAAATGTGAGGTGATGCACTTTGGGAAGGATAACAGGAAGGCAGAGTACTGGGTCAATGGAAAGATTCTTGGTAGTGTGGATGTGCAGAGGGATCTTGGAGTCCATGTACATAGATCCCTGAAAGTTGCCACGCAGGTGGATAGTGCTATTAAGGGATACGGTGTGTTAGGTTTCATTCGTGGAGGATTGAGTTCCGGAGCCACAATGTCATGCTGCACCTATACAAAACGCTAGTGTGGCTGCACTTGGAATATTGTGTACAGTTCTGGTCCCCATATTTCAGGAAGGATGTGGAAGCATTGGAAAAGGTGCA
>NW_025207124.1:0-11166 GCF_004010195.1 Chiloscyllium plagiosum | reverse complement strand
TGTGTGTGTGTGTGAGTGTGTGTGAGTGTGTGTGTGTGTGTGAGCGTGTGGGTGTGTGTGTGTGTGTGTGAGTGTGTGAGTGTGTGTGAGTGTGAGCGTGTGTGTGTGTGAGTGTGTGTGAGTGTGTGAGCGTGTGTGTGTGTGTGTGTGAGTGTGTGTGAGTGTGTGAGTGTGAGGGTGTGTGTGAGTGTGTAGTGTGTGTTGACAGCCCATCCCTGTCCAGTGTAGGCTCCCCGGTTGGGTTCGGTGAGTGGGTGAATGTCCCTGGTTGCCGGTATCGTGGTGAGGAGGCTCTGTGGTGGTGATTAAACACGGCCTCACTGCAGGCCCGCTCCATCCAGCTGTCTCTTCTCCTGACTCCTCTCATCTTCCCACCCTGGGACCACCCTGACCGAGCTGCGTCTGGGGGTGAAGGCTGCTTTCTGACACAGGAGGAGACACAGACAGATGGAGAGCTTACGGGAGGGCAGTTCCTGAGCTCCGGAATTCCCCCCCCCCCCCCCCAGGGGTAGCTAACTTCCCACCCTCCCCAGTGGCAGAGGGATGGGGAGGAGTGGGAAGTCCAAGCTCCTGTGGTTTATTTTGTCCCGTTTTGGAGATGAGGGAGGTCAGCCTTTACTAGAACGTGAGCAATCAGAGCGGGACTAAGGCCATTCAGCCCCTCGGCCTGACCTGTCATCCTATCAGAATCTGCCCAGGCCTCAGCCCCTCACAGCTCTGCAGACATCACGCGAACACCCCTTTAAAGATGTTCATTGATCTAGCCTCCCTAACTCTCTGGGTGTGGGGGGGGGCCGTCAATTCCTTCCTCAGCAAGACCCTTTGCATCTCAGTTTGCAATGAGTGCCCCCTGATGCTGTAAATACACCCCTTCATTCAACAGTCCCCCAACTCATCCCCAACACCTCCCCTGTCAAACCCCGCTTTGTATCCAGACACCATCCGGTTAAAGCTGAACCTGTTTTAGCTGTTCTCAATAAGTATGTTTCCCTTCATCGCTCAAACCTTTGAGAACATAGAACACAACATTCCAGCGCAGTACAGGCCCTTCGGCCCTCGATGTTGTGCCGACCCAATCTGAAGCCCATCTAACCTACACTATCCCATTCTCCTCCACATGCCTATCCAAAACCCATTTAAATGCCCTTAAAGTTGGTGAGTCTGTTGCGGGCAGGGCATTCCACTCCCCTAATACTCTCTGAGTAAAGAAACTACCTCTGACATCTGTCCTATATCTATCAGCCCCTCAGTTTAAAGCCATCACCATCCGAGGAAAAAACCTCTCCCTGTCCTTTCAATTCCCGATGAAGGGCTGCTGCCCGAAACATCGATTCTCCTGCTCCTCGCAGTTTAAAGCCATCACCATCCGAGGAAAAAGCCTCTCCCTGTCCTTTCAATTCCCGATGAAGGGCTGCTGCCCGAAACATCGATTTTCCTGCTCCTCGGATGCTGCCTGACCGGCTGTGCTTTTCCAGCACCACATTAATCTAGACTCTGGTTTCCAGCATCTGCAGTCCTTGTTTTTACCCTCCATCTCCCCCTTACCCATCCCACTCAACCAGTCGATAAGTGCTTTTCTGACACCCTTGCATTACGTCCTGATTTGGAATCCATCCTAGTCTGACTTCAGGACCTAGAAATACCTCCCACCCAGGTCCTACTTTCGACTATCGCCTACTTTCCTAATCCCTCAGCAGCACCTCTTTCCCAGCTATCCCCTTGGTGCCTACAATAACTCAACCCTTCCCCCCACCCCCCCACCACTCCCAGGCCCTCCCTTTGTGCAGAGGATATGTTCTGTCCCAAAACAGTTGGGGGACACAGACTTCGGGACTCTCTGGCAGCGCTGCAGAAAGCAGCATCTATTCCCTGAATAGTATTATACCTCTTTCTCCCACCCTTCCACTCTGCACGCCATCCTTCAGCCAGTTTTCTCATCCACATTCAGTGGAAATCCTCGTACCTCAGGCTAAGTCTCCTGCAAAATCCAAATTCTAACCACAATACTCGCAGTCTCGGCTCTGATCGCGGACCACGTTTGACTCAATTAATCTTAGAGCTGTGTGAGTCTCTCCCGAAACAGTGTCCCCCACCCCTAGTGTCACCATGTCCGCAGCTCCTCAACTCTGAGCTGAGGTCCCTTGAGTAACCAACACTTGATCCCAGCTGCTCCCACGTACTTCAGCAGCAACGCATCGCCTTGCCCAGCTGTCTCCGCTGTATTTGACGCACAGCCCACTAAAGATGTGAAGCGATGTTCCGAAAGACAAGATCCGTAAGCAAGTGACATACAGGAAATCAAGAACTTGTTCAGAGCTGAAAAGTTTTACAGAGCTCTGTCTGAGGGCAGAGAGAGAAAGAGAGAGAGAGAGAGAGAGAGAGACACACACACAGAGAGAGGTTGACCTGTGTGCAGTGGTTGGTTTGGATAATGGAGGTTTCACAGCGGTTGGAATCGAATTGCATTAGGTTTGAGAGCGCGGGATTGAAAATCTCCCAGGGTGAGGAAACCACGGGGATAATTTACGTAAGCTTTTGTACAGGGTTTGTCCTCTCAGGTAGAGAATGTCCCTGAACTCTGGGTAATCTCAGCCAGGATTGCACCATGAGAGTTGTTTATCAGCAGAACCTTGCGGAGTGACCTGTCAGGGGTGCATACCCTCTGTGATAAACAGCTGTTTATTTGGTCACTTGGTTGCCTTTGTCAAAGGGCAGGTTGACTTTGTAACACTGAGACAGTTTGCCTCTGAGTCAATTCAGTTTGGACTCTGAGTTTCCGGTGAGTAAAGCTGTCTGTCTGATTCTGTGAGTATTAGCAAATTACTTCCCTTTTCAACCAAACTCTCCTCCTGAAAACTTGCAACTCTCGTAAATGCCAGAGCCTTTCGAGAGTCAAACCATAATCTCATTTCTCACAATCTGTTACACCCGTCCCCTGTACAGTCTCCTCGTTTGTCTCTCTCTCTCAGTCTGTGTCTCACTCTCGGTCTCATTCTCTCTCTGTTCCTCTCTCCTTCTGTCTATCTGTCTCACTCTCTCTGTCTCACTCTCTCTGTCTCTGTCTCTCTCCCTCTCTTTGTCTCTCTTTACCATCCTGGACACTCACTCCATTGCCATGCTCCGACGTCCTCACAACTCACCACCATTCTGCAGACTCTACCACACATTCCAGCAGCATCGCTCTGCTTCCCTCAAAGGCTCATATGCACATTTCATCCGTCTCCCTCACTCCCACACAAACTCTCCGGTGCACTCCCTTACACACTCCCCAACCATCATGTTCTCCCGCCCACATACTCTCGCATCAACACTCTCAATCGTACACACACAACCCCACATGACGCTCACTTTCTTGTAGATTCAGAAGTTTTAATTATCAATCGAGGCACACACTTCCAACGTCACGGAAACACTTCTGCACATTCTCCCACTATCACAGTAATGCTACTTGTACAAGTCCAGACCATTGTTATCATCACATGCATACTGCACACATACTGTCTCGCTCAATGCCCCGCACGCACCCACACTATCAGGTTCACTCCCCACCACATTATTCCAGCACCCCCCGTACTCCCCCACATATTCCCCCACCATCACGCTCACCCCCTTGCATACTTCCCCAGCATCACGCTCACACACCCATGGAGTCTCCCACCATCCTATCCCTCATATACCTTAAACTGAGCTCCTGCCTGTGAACACCGACCCAGTTGATCCCCTCTAAATGGCCTTTAGCCCCATCCCCATTCTATTCCCTGGGTAACACACAGTATGTCCCACACAATGTGTTCTGTTTGTGATATCCTGTTTTACCAGTATCATCCACAGCCTACGGTGCCATTCCACCTGTTACCCCCTAGTAACGCTCGTGTTCTCACACCCACTATATTACCGAGCAATGGATTTTGGCCCAAGCTCCATACTGTGGTTCTGGGAATGGCCTGATATGCCATCCTAATCTCTGTTCCCTAACATCGGCCTGAATATCGACAAGCCTCTTCTGTTCCCCCAGCACCGAAGGATTCCAGGAAGACAGTAAGATTGGGAGGTTATGATCGCAAGATGTAGAGAACGGGAATGAGATTGGGGAAGGCAAGGACAGTGGAAGTGAGTGTGTAAATGGGAAAAGGAGAGAGAAATAGCAGTGCAGTGTGAGAGTGGGAGGGATATATGGAGGGAGAGGGACAAAGGGAGCAAAGTGAATTCTGCTGATAGCCAAGTTGGAGTGGGAGACCCAGAAGGGAAAGTAAGGACAGAGAGAGTTAAACCCAGCTCCTGAGCTCAGGCGCGGTGCCCTCCCCTACCCTGAGAACCAGGACTTGGGGCTGAGACTGCCTCTCTACAGCTCAGCTTCTCCAACACAAAAACACACAACAATATCAGTCACTCTGCTGCTCGGCACGCTTTAATGAACATTTTTATTGTTTACAAATGGAAGTGATGGATACAATCAGTGGGATGGTGCCTTTTCTCACTGGCCCCTGAGTTGTGAGAAACATTGAAATGTTTCCCTGTAACCCCCCTGTGGGATAAGGATGGACAAACCAGCGTTACCCTCAGTCTGTTACCATAGCGACAGGCTGCTCCATCTCTGAAACACTGAACTGAAATGAGAAAATCCCGGATGGATTGATTAATGAGGGAATTTGATGGATGGATGGATTTGGGTGAAGGGATATTTCAGCACATTCTTCAGCTGCTGCCTGAACTTAGTCTGGGTCACGGCATAAATCGCAGTGTTTGTGCAGCAACTGAGGAGCTGCAACATGAAGCCCAATTCCAGCACAATGTAATCGAGATACACAGAACGATATCCAAACACCCACATCCGAATCCATATAGAATACAGCATTAACATTGACCATAACAGGATGAAATTGGCCGAGATCACAAACAATAAAATGATGGATTTCTTCCAGTTTCTCATTTCTGTGTCAGACTGAGCGTCCCCATTGGTGTGAGCGCGGAGTCTCCTGCGGGCTCTGCTGGTCACTAAAATGTGTCTGACGGTGAGAACATTGAGCAGCAGAACCAGGAGAAATGGGACACACGGGGTTAGAATGTGGTGGAGGAACTCGATCGTGACCCAGACAATGGAGAATAGAACAGCGAGTGTTCTGGCAACAAATGGCTACAAACCGATCAAAGGTGAAAGTGACGGTGAACCAGACAGAGCAGTCAGTGGCTGTATAAAGCAGGACGGCGTGGATATTACACACGGGGACGGAGTCCATCAGGAAATAAAACTTTTCCCAATAAACAATGGGAATGTGTCTTAGTATCAGGTCGAGGATAATGACCAGGAGATCTGCCGCTGCCATGGCCCCCAGGTAACGTCTGACACACGGAGACAATCCACAATCTTTATAAAGCAGGACGTAGATGGTCACTACGTTAACTGTGAGGAAGGAAAACAAACCCATTATCCATCAGCCTGGAGGCAAAGGGACCCGTTTGATCGGGGACCCAGTGAGATTTTCAAATATGTCCCTGTATTCAAGGATACCCTCCCTCCCCAAACACATCCAAAAGGATAGATGGTTTCTAGAACATTCCCACACACTCGTTCACTCGAGAACAGACACAGGTCACTCCTTCCCAGTTCCTAATACGGAGGGTGGAAACGTTACTGAAGGATTCTCTCCCAGTTTCCAGAAGACAAACGGAGTTTGGGAATTCCTGTGTTTTGGTCTAAATTGTGGTTGATCCTGTGTCGGGAAGAAATATGAATGCAGGGAAAACGTATTCATCCCTTTAACTGCCTGAGGGGCCTTCGCAACAGTGTCTCCTTCTCCCTGGAACGGGATCTCTTACCTCGGGATCTTCTCATTTGTTCAATTCACTGACGTCCGGCCGTTCACAAACAATGTCAGGGACAGAACGTTCCGGGGAATGGCAGTTATAGAATGTCGGGGACGGAACGTTCCGGGGAATGACAGTTATAGAATGTCAGGGACAGAAATGCCGGGGAATGTCAGTTATAGAATGTCAGGGACAGAACGTTCCGGGGAATGCCAGTTATAGAATGTCAGGGACAGAACGTTCCGGGAGTGTCAGTTAGAGAATGTTGGGGACAGAACCTTCTGGGGAATGTCAGTTATAGAATGTCAGGGACAGAACGTTCCGGGGAATGTCAGTTATAGAATGTCGGGGACGGAATGTTCCTTGACCTGTCCATCACCTTTCCCCCCCATCCACCCCACCAACATGATGTACTGTGCACAGGGCTACATATCTGTCCAGCACCGGGAGCTGCACTGACCACATCATTGCATTATTTATAAACGTCAACCAGATAGTCTGACCAGCACAGCGACCTATGCAGTGATAACCCGTGAATTAAACTGTAAATCAGGAGCAGTTACCCTCCCAGCATGTAGGGCTGTGTACACCACCCCAGTGCATTGATTTGTAAACCAGGAGCAGTTACCCCCCCAGCATGTAGGACTGTGTACACCACCCCACTGCATTGTTCTGTAAACCAGGAGCAGTTACACTCCCAGAATGTATGACTGTGTACCCCACCCCAGTGCATCAGTCTGTAAACCAGGAGCAGTTACCCTCCCAGCATGTAGGACTGTGTACACCACCCCAGTGAATTGATCTGTAAACCAGGAGCAGTTTCTCTCCCAGCATGTAGGACTATGTACACCACCCAAGTGCATTGATCCGTAAACCAGGAGCAGTTACCCTCCCAGCCTGTAGGACTGTGTACCCCACCCCAGTGAATTTATCTGTAAACCAGGGGCAGTTACCCTCCCAGCATGTAGGACTGCCTACCCCACGCCTGTGCATTGATGCGTATACCAGGAGCGGTTACCCTCCCAACATGTAGGACTGTATACACCATCCAAGTGCATTGATCTGTAAACCAGGAGCAGTTACTCTCCCAGCATGTATATCTTCATACACTACCCCAGTGCAATGATCTGTAAACCAAGAACAGTTACCTTCCCAGCATGTCGGACTGCATACGCCATCCCAGTGCATTGATCTGTAAACCAAGAACAGTTACCCTCCCAGCATGTAGGACTGTGTACACCACCTCAGTGCATTGATCTGTAAACCATGAGCAGTTACACTTACAGAATGTAGAGCTGTGTATCCACCCCAATGCAATGCTCATTAACACTGTGTTAGATCACTGCCCAGTGCGGGGAAAATTGCTGCCCGTGCTGGAAGTGTCAGGATGTCCAGCTCCCACCCATTTACAGCTCCATATCTCCATTGTTGCCCAGACAAGGGTGTGCTGAGGGTGTGAACATCACTGCCAGAGAGAGATGGCGGGGGAATCAGTTTAAATATCAACACAAGGGAGGGGTTTGGGAAATAGACAGAGAGGGGGAGACTGAGAGACAGTGTCATGGAAGCATGTGTTCCCAGTTTGCAGAATGCTGAAACGTAGACACTTCCATTGCATCCTGTAACATGAGCCTGTTTTCCCAGGAAAGATGGGAAAAAGTGATATTGGTGTGACGTCAGACGATGTAGAGTTTTGGATGATCATTTGTTCTACAGCTTTGTAAATCGAGTCCTTCATGGCTGGAGGTACACACCATCACCCAGATGCCCCTGGATATTGCGTGATCCCTGACACTGATGTCATCTTTAAAAGCCCAATGGGCACACGATTGAGCTTTCTCAGTTTGGAGCTGCCCTGCATAGTTTACCCCGAGTAGGGCAGATAAGGGACAATTACACCACGGTTTGTCAACAGGGGCACGGAGGTCCTGATGGATGGGCTAGTCCAGAGGGGGACCGTTCTCTTCCCAGAGGGCGCAACACCACCAGACCCACAGAGCATGGTCTGAGCTCACCACCCAGCTCAGTGCAGTATGTGCAGTCTGATGAAATGTCCAGCAATACAGGACAAACATCAATAACCTTTCCCGCTCTGTCAGGATAAGGGTCACCATATTCTCTTTGCTCCCTCACACTCACTGTATATCTGTTATAGCACCGACCCTGAACAAGGCTCATGGTCCACCACTCTCACTGCCGCATGCTGCACCTTCTCTCTCTGTCTGTGTCTCTCCCTCTCTCTCCCCCCTCCCTGAACTTCACCCCCCACTAATAACACTGCATGGATACAACACTGTGGACTGACTCCCTCCGCACGCCTCACCATGACCCCCTCCCCACCTACACTAACACTAACAGCAGGACTACCCACTCCCACCCTCACTCCCACCCTGCCCTTCACCTATTCCAGGAGAAACAGCCTGGAATAGGACAGGAAGGGGCTATTCGGGTGGTGGAGTGCCCGGTATCCGTTTCCTCAACCCCCCTCCCCCCGCCAAGTGGGGAGGACCCTGGCACGAGTCGGAAAGGACAGGGACACCTCGTGTGGAGATTCTGTAACATCCACGTCCCACCGACCAAGTAAGGAGCAATGTTCAGTGAAGGGCAATTCTCACTTTAAACCCAGTGGCAGCTCCGTTTCCCCCCGGCACAACTTAGAAGCCGTGGCCCTGATGTCATCTCCCTTTTGTATCGAGCTAGTACAAATGCAATCTCCATGGTCTCGGTGAGCAGGAGGGTGGGCTCACATCACATCGTCACCCCCACCTCCCAGGAAGGGAGCATGGTGACTCCCTCCTACACCTCCCCCTGTAAACAGCTCAGATACTGAAACGAATCTGCGATAGTAACTGCCCTCCCTACTTGTCCTGAAATCTCCAACAATCTGTACTCATATACACGCAGAGCCCTATGCTCCTATACCCCCTTTATAATGGCACAGCCTGTTTTAAACTGTCTTTCATTGTCTTTCCTACCAAGGTGCATCACCTCAAACTGCTCTGCATTCACCCCCATCTGCCATAAACCTGAACACTACATCAACGTGTGCTTGTCCTGTTAGAGTTCCACACTGTCCGCCATAGACTTCAGAGTTCTTCCAGGTTCGGTGCCATCTACAAACATTGAGATTGTTATAGCGTCACAGTCCCCATGAAACAGCTGAAATCCTGCCCACATACACGAGTGTGAGCAAACGAAATACAGATATATTCCTACGGACAGAGTCGAATAATGACATGCTGTCAATGGAGCAACAAAAGTCCTGACACACACCAGACGGAGCAAATTAAATATTGGCAAACCACAGAGCAAACGAAATCCGGATAGGTCCCAATTATCGATATTCATCAAGGTATAATGTGATGAAGTTGAAAGTGTGTACTATGCCTTTAAGAGAGAGTAAATGCTGTTCTGAACTGAGAGCTGACAAGCATTGCTGAGTGATGCTAGTATCCCTACCTCCGGGCACAAAGGTCCAGGCGTAAATCCCACAGAAGTGTCTCAGGATACATCTGAACAAACTGATTAAAATGGATTTAGAATTGTGACTTGATGGAGAAGGAACAGGTGTCAGTATTGCATTTCAGAATTTAGGCCCGGGATGACTGAAAGTACAGCCATTCGTGTTGATTGGGGTCACATTTTGCAGCAGTAAAGGTTTATAAAATCAAAATGGCCATGGATAGGGTGAGTAGTCAGGGGTTTTTCCTCAGGTTAGGGGCCTCCAAAACTAGAGGGCATTGGTGGAAAGTGAGAGGTGAAAGGTTTTGAGGAGGCCTAAAGGGCACCATTTCACACAGAGGGTGGTGTGTGTATGGAATGAGCTGCCAGAGGAAGTGGTGGAGACTGGTACAACTACAGCATCTGGGAAACTGAGAGACCTGCCGAGCTTTTACAGCAATTTCTGTATTTCTTTAAAAAATGCATTCAGTTTAACACAGGTATTCTGAATAAATTAAACATTTTTATTTTTTAATGATGCAGGAACATATTTGAAACATATCTTCAAATTGACCGAGACCATTTTCTGCGAAGGGTATGGCTCTGTGTATGACAGCAGCAATGATGCATCTACTTGGAACAGGAAATGTGATGGAGACATAGTTTGGATAATGTTCAAGGAGACCTCACATGGTCCAGTTTGGAAGAGGATGACATTACTGTGTGATTCAACTCAGAGAGGGAGAAAATGCAATCTGCCTGAGAAGGAATGGCCTATTGCACTCTCTCTCTCCTTCACTGTCCCTCATCACAGCAATGTGTGCGAGTGAAAAATAACTCGAAAGTCATCGTTACCATTCTTATTTTTATAGAATCCCTGCAGTGTTGAAACAGGCCCTTCGGCCCAACAAGTCCACACCAACTTTCCCAACCCATTCCCTTATATTTACCTCTGGCTATTGCACATAACCTAGAAATCCCTCAACACTACGGACAATTTAGCATGACCAATCCACCGAACCTGCACAGGTTGTGGGCGGAAACTGGATCGCCAATTAGAAGTTCACATAGACAAAGGGAGAATGTGCAAACTCCACATAGACAATCACCCAAGGATGGAATCGACCCCCAGTCCGTGGTGCTGTGAGGCAGCAGTGCTAATCACCGTGCTATCCTTTGGGTGATCCCTAACCAGAATTCACTGGAATCTACTCACTGCCTGAAGCAAAGGGAATTCAGCCAAATCCAAACTCTCCCAAGATGAAATCCCATTGCTAGCAGCTTGTGTGAGTACAATATCTTCAGAAGCAGAATAACGTTGTGTGTGTGTGTGTGTGTATGTCTGAGCATTTTTAGAAAGGGAAGTATTGATTATATAATTGCAATTATCAGTTTGCCATTCATCTTTCCATCATAGTCTCACTGCCTGAAGCAAAGGGAATTCAGCCAAATCCAAACTCTCCCAAGATGAAATCCCATTGCTAGCAGCTTGTGTGAGTACAATATCTTCAGAAGCAGAATAACGTTGTGTGTGTGTGTATGTCTGAGCATTTTTAGAAAGGGAAGTATTGATTATATAATTGCAATTATCAGTTTGCCATTCATCTTTCCATCATAGTTTGAGTAACATTGCTCTGGATCATAAACATGTTGTTTTAGCAGATTAAAGAAACGAGCCTGACTTGTTCCTGAAACTGATCCTGACCCAGCCTGTGACCAATATGATCGGCCATATCCCCGACATGGTTACATTTAACATTTGTTGTGAGCAGTGGAGGAGTGGGACTAGAAAAGGAAACAGTGACCCAAAAAGCCGGGGGGCAGGTTTTGCAATTCCTGCGGGGCGGGGGGGGCGGGGGGGGGGGGGGGGTGAGTTTTTTTGGGGGGGGGGGGGGGGGGGATTCAGAGGGACAGGATTTA
>NW_025207123.1:3267-12565 GCF_004010195.1 Chiloscyllium plagiosum | reverse complement strand
TAGTGCTCAGGGATATGTAGGTTAGGGTGGATTGTCCATGCTAAATTACCCCATAGTGTTCAGGGATGTGCAGGTAAGGGTGGATTGGCCATGCTACATTACCCATAGTGTTCAGGGATGTGCAGGTTAGGGTGGATTGGCCGTGCTAAATTACCCATAGTGTTCAGGGATATGCAGGTTAGGGTGGATCGGCCGTGCTAAATTGCCCATAGTGGCCAGGGATGTGCAGGTTAGGGTGGATTGGCCATGTTAAATTACCCATAGTGTTCAGGGATGTGCAGATTAGGGCGGATTGGCCATGCTAAATTACCCATAGTGTCCAGGGATGTGCAGGTTAGGGTGGATTGGCCATGCTAAATTACCCATACTGTTCAGGAATGTGCAGGTGAGGGTGGATTGGCCATGCTAAATTACCCATAGTTCCCAGGGATGTACAGGTTAATGTGGATTGGCCATGCTAAATTACCCATCGTGCCCAGCGATGTGCAGGTTAGGGTGGATTGGCCATGCTAAATTTCCCAGAATGCCCAGGGATGTGCAGGTCTGGGTGGATTGGCCATGCTAAATTACCCATAGTGCTCAGGGATGTGTAGGTTAGGGTGGATTCGCCATGGGGAATGCAGGATTACAGGGATGGGGTGGGATGCTCTTCAGTGCAGACTTGCTGGGCAGAATGATCTCTTTCTGCACTTTGCGGATTTTATGAGGCTAAAGATAGAGCGACTTTGAGTATGGTTTGGTTTCGGAGACTTGATGGAGGCAGCTGAAGTCCTGAAGGGATTGAATTTATCAGGGAACACCATTCCTGCAAGCGGGAGAATCACAAACAGAATGGCACAAGGGTTCGGACAATTGGTTTATAAAAAAAAAATTGGGACATCATGTTGGGGTTGTACAGGACATTGGTGAGGTCTCGTCTGGAGCACTGTGCCCAGTTCTGGGCGCCCTGTTACAGGAAGGAGATTATTAACCCGGAGAGGGCTCAGAAGGGATTTACCAGGAGGTTGCTGGTATGGAGGGGTTTGAGGTATAAGGACTTTTCTTTCATGGAGATCGAGGAGCAATCTCACAGGAGATTTACAAAATTATGAGGGGCATAAATAAGGTGAAGGGCAGCTTTGTTTCCCTGAGGGCGGGCATTTTCAAGATTAGGGTGGTGCGCACTTTTGAAACGAGAAGAGAAAGATTTAAAAAGGACACAAGGGACAAATGTTTTTACAGACACTGGTCCGTGCGCGGAATGAATTTCTAGAAGTAGAGGTGGGTGCGGGTACTGTGACAGAAGATCAGCACGTGTGCAGGACAGGTTTGGAGGGATACGGGCTGAGTGCAGGCAGCTGGGATTAGGTTAGTTTGGGATTTGCACGGACTGGTTGGAGCGAAGTGTCCGTTTCTGTGGCGCCCGTCTCTGTGGCGACAAGAGGGGAAACCCGTTCGAGGTCGTGACTGAAACACGATGCCTGAAAAGGCAGAGGGAGCAAACTGAACAAGGATGCTGGAGAATGACCAGAAGGAGGGGGAACACTGACAGTGCTGTGGAGGCAGAGGGGGATTAACCTGTCAGCTCCATTAAAGAGCCGCACAGGTATAGTTGCTGGTTCTGCGTCTCCCATAAAACAGACCAGCCAAGGCAGGTGAGCTTTCCAACCATGAGGAACGAGAACGGGACTGGTGAGCAAAGAGATGATTGCATTCGAACTGAATTGAGTGGCTCTGTTTCAGATTCTACCAATGTGTTGCCATTCTAAAGATTGAGGGCTGGTAAGGGATTGGATGGGGTGGGGGGGTACGGGGTTGGCGAACGCCGGTTACTTGAAGGAACGTGATGCTCTGTGAGAGACCTCCTGACAGGAGGTTGCCAGACCTGAAACGCTGCTTTCGCGCGGATCCTCGCGGCCAGCAGGAGGACGCACTGCGCATTTAAGCTTCCGGAACTATCCATTTCACCCACCAGCAGCGGGAAGCTCTACAATGGAAGAGGAACGGAAAACTGAGATTCAGGACGCAAATCCCCATCCCATTCGCTCCCACCGCACACAATCCCAATGGATCCAAACCCCCTTCCCATTCACTCCCACTGCACACAATCCCAATGGACCCAGACCCCTTCCCATTCACTCCCACCGCACACAATCCCAATGGACCCAAACCCCTTCCCATTCACTCCCACTGCACACACTCCCAATGGACCCACACCCCTTCCCATTCACTCCCACTGCACACAAATCCCAATGGATCCAAACCCCTTCCCATTCACTCTGACCATATACAATGTCAATGGAAACAACCCCTGTCCTATTTACTCGCACTGTAGTCAATCCTATGTTCACAAACCCTTTTTTTCACATCCCCTCCCTCCCCCCACCGACGTTCAATAGCAGCGGTGTGTACTATCTACAAGATGCCCTGCAGAAATTCACCCAAGATCCTCAGGCAGCACCTTCCAAACCCCACGGCCACTTCCATCCAGAAGGACAAGGGGCAGCAGATACACCAGCCTCCTGCAAGTTCCCCTTTGAGCCCCTCACCATCCCGACTCGGGAATATATTGCCATTCCCCTCAGTGTGCCTGGGTCAGAATCCTGGAATTCCCTCCCTCAGGGCATTGTGGGTCTACCCACAGCACACGGACTGCAGCGGGTCAGGAAGGCAGCTCACCCCCACCTTCTCAAGGGGGACAACTAGGGACGAGGCAATCAATGTTGGCTATCGTGCCAACATCTTACGGGTGAATTAATAAAAATGAAACTCCCACAACACACAATCCTAACTGACCAAATCTCTTCACATTCAGAGAGAGGAAAGGAGGTATTGATGAGGAGTAGGGAACCACAAAAAGGGGGGGGGGGGAAATAACAGGAAGGGGGGAGGGGAGAGCGAGAGAGGCCAAGGATGTGGAAAACCTGCCTCCCGCAGACCTGGAAGTGAGTTACCCGAGGGAATGCACTGCGCCCCCAACCCAACACCCCAAACAGGTCAGCAGGGCAAACGCGGACTTACTTCGCCAGGACCCGCCTGCTGAGTCCCCGAGTACGTTGCGTTGAAGTGGTAATGCGGTGATGTCGAGCTCATGTGGATGGTGTGAGCAGCCTGTGGAAGCACGAGGCAAGAGGTTACAGCGAGAGGCAGAGGGAGCTTTACTCTACCGACGGGAGGCCGACGGCTGAGTGGTATTATCGGCGGACTGTGCATCCAGAAACCCGGATAATGCTCTGGGGAATCCGGGTTCGATTCCTGCCACGGAGCATGAATCCATTGCCGACTGTCGGAAAATCCCATCTGGTTCATTCGTGTTGAAGATCTGAACCCCCCCGGGAGGGGCCTCACAGTTCCACGATCGGTCAAATAAACACTAGCAGCTCGGTCTCTTTTAACAAGTTTTAACAATTTATCATGACACAGGGCTTAGTTTATCCAGCAACGCAGATGTTTCGCACCTCGCTGCACTTTGGAATATCTGTGCACAATCTTAAAACACAGACAACTTTTATAGGTTTCTTAACAAACAGAACAGCCAATAAAATGACAAATAGACATAAAATTAAACCAATGATTTTTCCTGGGAACTGACATGTTTTGCGCGTCTTTATCTCCGGGACACCTGGTTTCCAAGGTCAATTGAGATACTTTGCTAATGTCATATTAGTTAATTCATATGATGAACAGGGCATTGTTTGCTAATCTCTTTCAATTAGTTCAGGAATGCGTTTTCAGCAGAGTTAGAAGCCATTTTGTTATGTTGGTGGCATTAAGAAGCCATTTTGTTATGTTGGTTGCATTAAGAAGCCATTTTGTTATGTTGGTGGCATTAAGAAGCCATTTTGTTATGTTGGTGGCATTGAGGAGCCATTTTGTAGTCAGTAAATCATGCTCCTGGTTGCTCCTGACAACAGCCTCAATCCAGATTTTGGATCCTCAATGTTATTCAGGGAAGGAAACTGCCATCCTTACCTGGTCTGGGCCTACACGTGACTCCAGTCCCTCAGCAACGGGGTTGACCTCTCAGTTGCCCTCTGAAATGGCCCAGCAAGCCGCCCAGTTGTACCAACTGCTCCAAAGCCTCAAGAAATGAAACCGGACGGGTCAGCTGGCATTGGGTCAGACGCTGGCAGAAACAGCCCTGCCTCCCCTGTGAAGACCCTCCTCACTACCATCTGGGGGGGGGGGGGCTAGTGCCAACGCTGGAAGAGCTCTCTCACAGGCTGGGCAAGCTACAGCCTGACAGTCATACTCACAGAGTCGTACCTTAGAGACAATGTCCTGGGAGAGCTCTCTCACAGACTGGGCCAACCACAGCCTGACAGAAACATACTCATGGAGTTGCACCTTACGGACAATGTCCCGGACTCCACCGTCGCCACCCCTGGATATGTCCTGTCACACCCAAGGACAGAGGGGGCAGCACACAGTGGGATACAGAGGGGAGGGAAATGATCTGAGAGTCCTCCATATTGACTCTGGTCCCCAGGACGTCTTCAGGTTAAACACGGGCAAGGAACCCTACCACTGGTCCCCCCGCACCACCCTCCCTCGGCTGATGGATCAATACCCCCCCTTCTCTGTGTAGAACCACCCTTAGAGGGCACAGAGTGTGCTCTGGGGGTGGGGCGCGGGGGGATTTCAGTGCCCACCACCAAGGGGTGGCTCAGGGACAGCAGCATTCCGGATCGAGCTGGTCGGGTCCGAAAGGACATCGCTGCTGGACTGGGGTCTGAGGCAGGTTGGGGTGTGGGGTGAGGGGGGATCCAACAGGAGGGAGAAACACCCCTACCCTCATCCTCACCAACCAGCCGGCTGCAGATGTATCTGCCCATGACAGTATCGGTAAGAGTGACCACCGCACTGTCCTGATGGAGACAAAGTCCCACCTTCCCATTGAGAATCCCCTCCATTGGGTTGGGAGGCTCTATCCCCAATGGGACAGACTTCAAACAGACCCAGCAGCTCAAGACAGGGACATCCATGAGGTGCTGTGGGCCGTCAACAGCAGCAGAACGGTCCTCCAGCACAATCTGGAACCTCATGGCCCGGTATATCCCCCCCCCCCCCGACTCACCCATTACCGTCAAGCCAGGAGGTCAACCCTGGTTCAATGGAGAGTGCAGGAGGGCATGCTGGGAGCAGCACCAGGCAGGCCAGAGGATGAGCTGTCAACCTGATGATGCCACCAACCAGCATCTGCACCAAGTGACAGACAGAGCTAAGCGATCCCACAACTAACGGATCAGATCCAAGCTCTGCACTCCTGTCACACCCAGTCATGGTGGACGATGAAACAAGTCACTGGAGGAGATCCTGCACAAACATCCTCAATGATGGAGAGCACATCAGTGCAAAAGGTAAGGCTGATGCTTTCGCAGCAATCTTCAGGCAGAAATGCACCTCAGCCTCCTCCAGTGGTCCCCAGCATCGCAGAAAGCAGTCTCCAGCCAATTCGATTCACTCCACGTGATATCAAGGAATGGCTGGATGCTTACAAAGGCTATGGGTCCTGATAACATTCCCGCAATAGTACTGCAGACGTGTGCTCCAGAACCTGCCGCTCCCCGAGCCAAGCTGTTCACGTACACAGTCACGGTGCTGGAAAAGCACAGCAGGTCGGGCAGCATCCGAGGAGCAGGAGAATCGACGTTTCGGGCAAAAAACACATCCTGATGAAGGGCTTTTGTCTGAAACGTCGATTCTCCTGCTCCTCGGATGCTGTCTGACCCGCTGTGCTTTTCCAGCACCGCTCTCATCGAGACTCTAATCCCAGTTGCAACGCTGGCATCGACACGCCAATGTGGAATATTGTCCAAGTATATCTTGAACACAAAAAGCAGGACAAAACCAACCCGGCCAATTTCCATCCCCATCAGTCCAATCTCGATGGAAGGGGTCACCAACCGTGCTATCAAGCAGCACCTGCTCAGCAATACCCTGCTCAGTGACGCCCAGTTTGGGCTTCCCCAGGGTCACTCAGCTCCTGATCTCATTCCAGCTCTGGTTCAAACACAGACAAAAGAGCTGAATCCCAGAGAGGAGGGGAGGGGAGAGGGACAGCCCTTGACATCAAGGCTGTATACGACCGAGTGTGGCATCAAGGAGCCCTGGCAAAACTGGAATTAATGGGTACCGCGGGCAAACACTCCGCTGGTTAGAGTCATACCTGGCACACAGGGGGATGATCGTGGTTGTTGGAGGGTCAGTCAGCTCAGCTCCAGGACATCTCTGCAGGAGTCCCTCAGGGGAGTGTCCTAGGCCCCAACCACCTCCAGCTGCTTCATCAATGACCTTCCCTCCACCATAAGGGCCGAAGGGGGGATGATTGCACAGTGTTCAGCACCAATCGCGACGGCTCAGATCCTGAAGCAGTCCGTGCTCAAATGCAACAAGGTCTGGATAGTATCCAGGCTCGGGCCGACACGTGGCAAGTTACACAAATGCCGGACAATGACCATCACCAATAAGAGACACTCTAATCACCGCCCTTTGACATTCAACGGTTTTACCATCATGGAATCCCCCACAGTCAACATCCTTGGGGTTACCATTGACCAGAATCTTAACCAGACTCACCACATAATCACAGTGATTACAAAAGCAGGTCAGAGACTAGGGATACTACAGCGAGTAACTCACCTCCTGACACTCCAAAGTCTATCCACCATCTACAAGGCACAGGTCAGGAGGGAATACTCCCCACTTGCCCCTGGATGGGGGCAGCTCCAACAACACGCAAGAAACTCGACCCCATCCAGGGACAAAGCAGCCCCCCGCTTGATTGGCCCCACACCCACAAACACCCCCTCCCTCCCTCCCCCCACCGACGCTCAGTAGCAGCGGTGTGTGCTATCTACAAGATGCCCTGCAGAAATTCCCCAAAGACCCTCAGGCAGCACCTTCCAAACCCACTGCCACTTCCATCCAGACCACTTCCATCCAGAAGGACAAGGGGCAGCAGGTACATGGGAACACCAGCCCCCTGCAAGTTCCCTTCTGAGCCCCTCACCATTCTGATTCGGAAATATCTCGCCGTTCCCCTCAGTGTGGCTGGGTCAGAATCCTGGAATGGACTGCAGCGGGTCAAGAAGGCAGCTCACACCCCACCGCTCACAAAATGAATTTAAAAATATATATCTAATGCTGTGCTGTTTCTGTCCTGGGAGTGTTTGATGGGGGGGACAGTGTAGAGGGAGTTTTACTCAGTATCTAACCCTGTGCTGTCCCTGTCCTGTCAGTGTTTGATGGGGGACAGTGTAGAGGGAGCTTTACTCTGTATCTAACCCCGTGCTGTCCCTGTCCTGGGAGTGTTTGATGGTGACGGTGTAGAGGGAGCTTTACTCTGTATCTAACCCCGTGCTGTCCCTGTCCTGTCAGTGTTTGATGGGGGACAGTGTAGAGGGAGCTTTACTCTGTATCTAACCCCGTGCTGTCCCTGTCCTGGGAGGGGTTGATGAATGAGATGCTTGCTGAATACTGACCTGAAAGTGTTGGCTGAGGTTTTTGTTGATGACCAGCTTGACACCTTCAATTTGTTGTGGGAAAACATCTGTCCGGTTCGGGTAAAAGGAAATTTTGAAGATTAACAGAAGAGAAGGTACGGGGTACTGAGAGGGAGCCCCGACCTAGACAGGGGAACCCCTCTGCCAATGACCTCTCTTCTTTCCTTTGACAGCAAGTGACTTCTCCCCAGAGACTGTCTACTCCCATGACCAAAACAGTGGGCACTGCTGTCTAGCGTGTCCAAGGCCCCGACTCCCCAGTGTTCACCCACACCCCCTCCCCCACCCTCTCCAATGTCAAACCCTCTGCTCCTCCCGTGCCTTCCCCACCCCATGCCACTCCCCTTGATAGTTCCTACTCCCCCTAACCCTTGACCATCACCACGACTGGTCGCCTATTCCCACTGTAAGTACCGTCTGCTGGTGACCTTTGCCCACTCTCCCCGTGGACTGCGCCCTCCCCCCCCCATTGCACTGTAACCCTTGACCCCCCATCCCAACCTTTGCCCTGTGACCCCTTGCACCCTTCCCCATTCATAACCTGAACACCCCCCCACCCCACCCCCCCGTGACCCTTGCCCCCTCCCTGACCCTTGCCCCAGCCTCCCGGTGACCCCTGACCTTTGCACCGCCGGTGCAGCCGCTCGAAGCCGCCGGGATTGTGGAGGAGGCGCCGCCGGCGCTCGGCCGCCGCCCGATTCCCCATGGGGCCGAGGGTGTGTGTGGGAATCCCCCGCTCATGGGGAGAAGGGCCCTGGACACGGAGGGAGTCCCGTCTCTGTCTCTCTCTCTCTATTTCCAGCTTTTTGAACAACACCAACCGCCGCCTACGGGCGCCGCCATCTTGGGGCTCCTCCCGCGCAGGCGCGCTGCGCACCGTCCGCCGGCGGGCCTCCACCCTCCCTGACGTCAGCCCGCCCTCCACGCCGTGACGTCAGGCCGCCCTCCACGCGCTGACGTTCACACTGGCCACCGTGTCACCCTGACGTCGGCCCGCCCTCGACGCGCTGACGTCCACACTGACCACAGTGTCACCCTGACGTCGGCCCGCCCTCGACGCGCCTGGCGTCGGCACCGACCACCGTGACATCATTGTCTTTCCCCCCCTCACCAACTGCGCAAACGCCTTGATGAAGAATCTTTATAAAGCGTCCTAGAAGGGGGCGGGGCTTAGTAATTGGTGGCGCAGCGGCGACGTCCCCGCTCCTCGCAGCGAGAGACCACGGGTTCAAATCCCGTCCCCGTCCCACAACGGAGGTGGCTCTCTCCTTGGAGAGAGGAAGGCCCTCACATTGTCTGACAGTGTGGATGGAGGCCATTTGGCCCATCCAAACCCACCGACCATGCAAAGGGTATAACACTGTAATCTTGTCATCACGTTATTGACTTGTTGAAAGTTCTGAGGAAATCACGGCTGTCCCACCTCGCCTGCACACGAAGGAAGAGTTTATTTATGCCCGAAGCGCCCAATCTCCTGCTCCTCGGATGCTGCCTGACCCAGGCTGTGCTTTTCCAGCGCCACTCTTTTCAACTATGGGAAATCCACGTCATCTACTGCGCCCAGTGTGGCTTCCTCTACATCTTGCGGATCGTTTTCAGAGAGCATCACTGGGACACCCGCACCATTGCCCCGTGGCTGAACACTTCAACTCCAGCCACCCCTCCCTCCCCCCCCCCCCCCCCCCACTTCCCCCCCAACTCCATCCTGGGCCTGGGCCTCATCCATCGCCAAACCCTACCCACCCAAAGCCTGGAGGAGGAACGCCTCCTCTTCCGCCTCAGAACCCTGCAACCATACCTGATCAATGTGGATT
>NW_025207123.1:0-2480 GCF_004010195.1 Chiloscyllium plagiosum | reverse complement strand
AAGGGGCAACTTTTTCACCCAGAGGGTGGTACGTGTATGGAATGAGCTGCCAGAGGATGTGGTGGAGGCTGGTACAATTACAGCATTTAAGAGGCATTTGGATGGGTATATGAATAGGAAGGGTTTGGAGGGATATGGGCCGGGTGCTGGCAGGTGGGATTAGATTGGGTTGGGATATCTGGTCGGCATGGACGGGTGGGGCCGAAGGGTCTGTTTCCATGCTGTACATCTCTATGACTCTAGGTGCTGGTGTTGGATTGGGGCAGACAAAGTTAAAAACTACACAATGCCAGGTTATAGCCCGATGGGTTTTGCTTGGAGGCAAATTTCGAACTGCTGCTTCTTCATCCGGGTGGCTGTGGAGCAGAATCATTAAACTGAATTGAATTGATTGTCACGTGTACCGCGACACAGTGAAAACCTTTGTCTTGCAGAGCAATACAGGCAGATCACAGAGTTAAGTAGTGTAGGTAAGTCAACAATAGGTTAAACAGCGGCAAAAACAAAAATTTAAAGAGCGCAGGACGATTGTAGGAAATAGGAAACTTAGATCTGCGCGCAAGGGGTCGGCCATATCCAGCGCCAACTTGATTTGCTCTTGAGACACGGAATTTATAGCAACAGGATTGCAGTGTCATAGGATGTAATATTAAACAAATTTAGCTGAAGTCTTTCATCTTTTAGAACGATCGTATTCGTTTCGGCTCCTTCGCTGGTAAATTCCACAGCTTCTGTTTAAAGACGCATTTTCAACAGAGCTTTTAACACCGGGTGCCACCTCAGCTCAGGTAATGCATTGAAGGTGTGAGGTTAAAGTCTCTCTGTGTTCCAACGTGAGGTCCAAGTGATTCTATTTCTAAAGATTTAGAGAGTCGCGAAATTTTAATCTAAGATTGTTCACTGTATCACATCTCCCTGACATCAGACTCCTTTGACTATAAATTCTGTGAGCATGATCTGAACCTCCGCAACTACCCGATGAAGGAGCGACGCTCCGAAAGCGAGTGTGATTCCAAATAAACCTGTTGGACTATAACCGGGTGTTGTGTGATTTTTCAGCTTGACTTTTTGTTATCATCTACAGTTATTGATTTGTTGAAAGTCCTGAGAAAAGAACCATCCACCTGTGGGAACGATTCCATGCTCCGCAGAGGTCCATTTCTGTCGAAATGTGGAGACACCGGTGTTGGACTGGGGTGTGCAACGTGAAAAATCACACATCCCCAGGTTACAAGCCAACAGGTTTAGTTAGAAGCACTAGCTTTCGGAGCGATGCTCCTTCATCAGGGGGGGTTGTGCCTGATGAAGGAGCAGTGCTCGGAAAGCTACTGCTTCCAAATAAACCTGTCGGACTGGAACCTGGTGTGGGATTATTAACGTTGTTTCTATCAAACAGTGACTTGGGAATTCAAGCACCACTCTCAGTACTTCCAAGGCAACCCCTCATGCAAGAAATCCATCAAACTGGCAAACGACAACTCTTCAACTTTCCCCTGTAATCTATCAATGAGCAGTTGCCTGACTGTTTGTCTGTGACTGTGGGAGGAGGGGCTCACAATCACACGTGACGGGGATTAGGTATCAGGGATTAATTAGGATGCCTTGTCGGTGGTCTGGTGTTTTGTGAGAATTATACTCTTTAGTAAAATCAAACTGGACTTTTGCAAAAAGTTGAAAAAGTGGCTGGCAAGATCTATTATGTCAAAAGTCTCAACTGAACAAGTTCGAAAGGCAATGATTGGTTTACTTTCACTGCATTACAACACTGACTGAGGGAGTGCCGCACTGTCGGAGGGTCAGTAATGAGGGAATGCCGCACTATGGGAGGGTCAGTACTGAGGGAGTGCCGCACTGTCAGAGGGTCAGTACTGAGGGAGAGCCGCACTGTCAGAGAGGCAGTACTGAGGAAGAGCCGCACTGTCAGAGGGTCAGTACTGAGGGAGCGCCGCACTGTCAGAGAGTCAGTACTGAGGGAGTGCCGCACTTTCAGAGGGTCAGTACTGAGGGAGTGCAGCACTGTCAGAGGGTCAGTACTCAGGAAGTGACGCACTGTCGGAGGGTCAGTACTGAGGGAGTGCCACACTGTGGGAGGGTCAGTACTGAGGGAGTGCCGCACTGTCGGAGGGTCAGTACTGAGGGAGAGCCGCACTGTCAGAGGGTCAGGACTGAGGAAGAGCCGCACTGTCAGAGAGTCAGTACTGAGGAAGAGCCGCATTGTCAGAGGGTTAGTACTGAGGGAGTGCAGCACCGGAGGGTCAGTACTGAGGGAGAGCCGGACTGTTGGAGGGTCAGTACTGGGGGAGTGCCGCACTGTGGGAGGGTCAGTACTGAGGGAGTGCCGCACTGTCGGAGAATCAGTACTGAGGGAGTGCCGCACTCTGGGAGGGTCAGTACTGAGGGAGTGCCGCACTGTCGGAGAATCAGTACTGTGGGAGTGTCGCACTGTCGGAGGGACAGTACTGAGGGAGTGCCGCACTGTC